>NC_053029.1:22964926-23147426 GCF_016746235.2 Drosophila teissieri | reverse complement strand
ATGTTATCCATAACAAACGCAATTTACTGCGCCAACGAGAAATCGTTGAATTCAGAAACCGTTAAATCAATGCTCCGCAATAGCTTTGGTACTGCAAATTCAAAGGATCCACCCTTGCATAGCTCTTTTAATGGACAGTTCGAGCGGTTCCATGGCACTCTTGCGGATATAGCACTATCTCATAAGGTAACACAGGTAGAGAATACTGTCGAAAGTATTTTCCTTGCAATCATAAAGAACAACAGATCAATTCGGTGGCAAACGAGAGACCCATAGACGTAATTCAAGCAGCCTCCAAAGACAATGCAGAGCGCATTTAGGAAAAAATGGCAGAAGCATAGAAAAAGGCACTGGACCAAATGAAGTAGGGCCTATAAGTCGTATTTGATAAACGACAGGGCTTGGATAAAAAACAATAGGAGATTAGGGAATAAACTATAACCCCTATTCACAGAAGGTAAAGTGGAAGCAGACCTATTTAGGACGGTTCTTATTAGCGGAAGGGTGGTCCATAAGGACAATTTTTAGTAAGCTTGTGACATTAAAAAATCATGACAATTATTAAAAAAAATCTTCTTTTAGGCTAAGATATAATTTCCTTTTAACAATAGCAAGCACGACCTTGACCGAAGCGACATTGAGACAGCGACTACTCCCAATCGGACTACATATCTATAGTCGACGGATACATAACAATCTGGGACTCGTTCTCTTATATGAGACACACGACGAACTTGACATCTTTTGAAATTTACATCGACAAGACATGGAAATCAATAGATAAACTACTTGAGGACTTAATCCTCGCTGTTACACTTTTAAAAAAATTTAACCAGCCTCCTTATAGTAGACAGCAGCAATACTAGTATAACCGACCTTTTGAAAGTATGTCATTGTTCGGTCAAACTTATTATCATTACCCCTTTTATTATTTCTTTTTCGCCACAATCACAACATTTGGCATAACATAAAGTCTCGCGTAACAATATTAATTAGTTATTTTCAACAAGCATTTCCAAATTACGAAAAAAATTTAAACGACTTATTGGCGATGAGCTAAACAACAACCTAACACCAGTTTCCCGACTCTTAGGATTGGCCTTACCGTCGTTTAATGGAAACCATACCGAATGTGAAAACTTTATTACTTCATTCTTGGATTTTATGAACCGTTTGAAACAGGGCTCATCATACCCTATTGACGCCATGACTGCTGCTAAGCAACAGTTATGGCGACAATGGTTAGCCGACTACATAAACGAGCTTCGAGGACGAAGAAAATGGACAACACCATCATCGAACATTTGGGCGGGCGAGTGGACCCCACTCATGACAATATTAATCAGCTCCTACAATGGACAATCGGACGCATCAAAGGGGTCGTACCTGCAAAGATGGATTTATTCGAGTGGACCAAACTCAAACCAGGAAGGCATCATGTTGTCGACCTGTACTAAAGCTAGCCGTGCTGTCTATTTCTGGTTGTAAGTGGATATTTTCAAGGGGCCGGGATGTTCGGTCAAACTCAATAACCTCTTTATTATTTGAAATTTTACTCATTAAGAAATTCCTACAGATTTGACTCTTAACTCGGTTATCATACTCATGTAAGCTCCCCTATGGAAATAAAACCAGTCGTTTACAAACTCTCACACAAACACCTACTTCTCGCGGAAATCTCGTTGAAACTAACAACGTGTTAATTAAAAGTCCATACACCCCCAACACTGATATCTCATGCAGTCCAAAAAAAGCTTTGTGCATCAACAATATCAAAGCTTTTTATAAATCTGAATTATTGTACTTTCTGATCAAATATCCCAAACATTTATTATATAATAAAAAGTAGATATTCTTTACGGTAATACGGTGGCCGACTGTGGAACAATGCGCTGCTACTGTGAGCACTACTTTTTGCAGAAGACGACAAAATACAACATGCGCCCAAAGCTGGTGAAGTTTTTAATTAGTTTATTAAAAATATTGATCGAACTTTGGTGGCAAGAATAATTAGGTTTTAATTTCGCAACGACGACGACGAAAAAATGCGTGTGCTCGGCTTGAATTCAATTTTCGACTTCATCTTCTATTTAACATATATGTTCTTAGGCCTAGCTTAACAGAGGTTAGCGAAGACGGGGCGAATTCGCAAAGAGCGAGAGAGAGCTTTATTATGCTTCCACCTTCGCCCTAAACTAACTTACACATTTTTTTTCTTCTTCACATGCCAACAATAAACAACAAACAAACAATAACCGACAATATGGGTTCAGCCAACACCGGCCCCGTTGAACGCCTCCACGGCTTCAACAAATCGGCAGCGGCGCCAGCTTGTAAGGTCGACGACCCTGACCTTGCCGTCCTCTCCTGCGTGCGTCGCGACGATCCTTCCCAGGAGCCACTGTTGAGGCAGCAGGTTGTCCTCTGCCACGACGACGAATTGGCCCTCCTCGACGTTGGCCTTCTCCTCGTGCCACTTGCCCCGAACCTGAAGGCCCAGGACATATTCCCGGGACCATCGCCGCCAGAACGTTTGCCTGACTGAAGAGACAAGCCGCCATCGCTGCAAGCAACTGAGACCCGCCTGGTCCGGGGTCCGGAGTGCTGGTGCTGCGATGAGCGGCCCTCCAGTCAGTAGGTGCCCGGGAGTTAGCGCCTCTCCGTCGCTTGGGTCCTGGCTGAGCGCTCCGAGGGGCCGCGAGTTCATCGTGGCCTCGATCCCGACGAGTTGTCGCAATGCACCGACTGCGGACATCCTCGTCGACCAATGAATCTTTGAAAAGCCAATAGAAAAGAATCAGTACTTAGATCTGAGACAATCTCTAAGTGAACCGCCTTGGACGCAAAACAAACATATAAGGCAACGTAGGACTTATACGGGGGCCTTCCTCGAATTTTTAATGTCGTATAGACAGGGCCACAAAAATCAACGCCACATCACGGAGTCTATCTGCGGGAAGATTTTCCATAATTTGTGTCATCAGTAGAGGCTTGCATTTGAAGCAGCGCACAAATGATCGAACTGTCTGACTGCAGAGTTCCTGAGCGTTTACGGTCCAAATACGCTGTCGTAGGATGCTCACTAGTGCTCGAGGGCCGACATGAAAATTGGAATGGTGCAAATGCCGGACGTAGCTCTGCACAAACTGCGAGCGTTTCGTCAACAGCAAGGGAAACTTGGCATCAAATGATATAGGAGCGTAAGCTAGTCGCCCCCCAACTCGCAACAACGAAAAGTTCCACCAAGTGCCTGTATCCTCATGGATGAATGGGTTCAATCGCTGAAGACTTTGGCCGACCTTGGAGCCTTTACGAACCTTTTCAATTTCTACTTGATACTCGTGATTTTGTACTATTTCGATAATCTTATGAAACGCTAAACTATACTCTTGTCTTTCCATTTTCTTATAAAGCGGAACATTTAAGCGAACACTCTAAGCGGATTGAGGTGTGACAAAAACCCCTCGATGACATCCAGCAAATCGGAATATTGCACGGCAGCGGTCAGCCCGACCACAGTCTTCCTAGCTTCCTGACGCAAGACTTCCTCATCCGGCTCGAAATGGGCCAGTTTTCTTCTTTGTCCTTCAGAAATGGTGGGCCAGTGAACCAGATCGACTGCCCTATCTCGTCGACGTCACAACCTCTCGAAACGATATCTGCTGGGTTCTGCTTTGTGGGAACATGCCGCCATGTAGCTTCTCCTGACCATTCTTGAATCTCCGCTACCCTGTTCGAAACGAATGTCGACAACGAAGATGGATGAGATCGAATCCAGTGAAGAGTAACTTCAGAGTCCGACCAGTATACAATTCGTTCGATAGGGACTTTTAATAAGGGTTTGATTCTACGGCAGAGATCTGCGAGAAGGTGAGCGGCACATAACTCAAGCCTTAGGAGCGTTTTGGTCTTGAGCGGCGCTACTTTTGACTTTGAAGTCAACAACGATAATTTAAAACCTTCGGCAGTTTTGCTACGAATATAGACGCAAGCTCCATAAGCTCTCATGGAGGCGTCGGCAAAGGCATGTAGCTGTACCGGTGACAATTGGTCGGTATGCACGAGCCGAGGAATCGATATCTCATCCAGTTGAGACAGAGTGCTTTTTAGCATATCCCAAGCTGTTACCAAATGCATCGGAATTGATTCATCCCAATCCCAATCCCAGAGTTCCTGCAATAGGATCTTTCCTTTAATCACAATGGGACTTAACAAGCCGAGGGGGTCAAACAGCTTCGATGGCACCGATAGTATGTTCCGTTTGGTCGCTCGGAGACCCATGACAGAAGTGTCAATTTTGAACTTGAAGGCATCTTCGCTAGGCAACCACGATATTCCTAATGCCTTAGTTGACTCTGAATCCGAGATAGGTATCGACTTAACTGTGCTCTCAGATGCAGTGACCTCAGGTGAGTTTGAAAACCACTTTGTCAATTCAAAACCTGCTGTTTGAAGAACCTGAGACACTTCAGACTTAATTGTCTTTAGCTCCTCTACGCATGCAGCACCAGTTAACATGTCATCGACGTAAAAATCGGATCCAATTACGTCGGCAGCTCTAGGGAATGAAAATTTAGCAGATTCACTCAACCTCTTTAAACACCGAATAGCCAGAAATGGGGCTGGTCCAGTACCATATGTGACGGTGTTGAGCTTGTATAATCTCATGGATTCAGGGGGGTCTCTCCTTCACACTATGAGTTGAAACTTCCTATCCGCTTCATTAACTATTACTTGGCGATACATCTTTTTTACATCGGCAGTCAGGGCATGCCTGTGCAGGCGGAAGCGGAGTAGAGTGGATTACAACTCTTCTTGAATTGTCGGCCCCACCATCAGGATGTCGTTTAAGGCCACCTGAGACGATGTTTTGCAGGACGCATCGAACACGACGCGCAACTTTCTTGACGTACTCTGGGGCCTTAACACGCATTGATGGGGAATGACATAATGTGGAGTGGAAGGGATTTTGTTGTCTGTAGGCGACATATGACCTAGGGCGAGATATTCTTCCATGAATTCCAAGTACATGGTCTTCAATTTAGGATCTCGAGACAACCTTCGCTCAAGCGACAAAAACCGCCGTTTTGCAACCTCGAACGAGTTGCCTAATCCATTTGGATCAGATTTAAACGGCAGCCTAACTTCAAAGCGACCTGATAGCAATACCTGAGTAGTCTTCCTATAATGGTCTTCACATAACTTGTGCTTAGGCGACAGAATTTTCTTTGGATTTGGCATTTCCTCCAGCGACCAAAATTTCTGTAGTGTGCTGTCAATCGATACTAAAGATTCTTCACTACAACTGAAACTATTCACAACTTGTTTCGGGACTGCAGACTTGTATCTGCCCGAAACAACCCAACCAAGAAGGGACTTTTGTAAAGTTTGATAGTCAGGACCTTGTCTAATTTGACCAACAGCTAGCAATTCGAAAAATGATTCTGCTCCTATCAACATATCAAATTTTTGTGACTTGTAGAAATATGGGTCTGCTAATGGTAGGTTCTTCGGGATCTTCGAATCACTGACGTTCACCGACTGATCAGGATGGTAACCGGAGATCGACTTTAAGATCCAGATCCATTATTCGCGACTTCACCACTGTGTGTACCTTTTTTTTGACTTGAGAATTGGACTCGCCAATACCAAGTAAGTTGATACACGACTCCTCTCTACGAATCTGTAAGCGGTTCGCCAGTTCATCTGTTATAAAATTCGTTTGAGACCCAGAGTCCAGCTGAGCTAAAACGTATTCTCCGCTTTTCGTACGGACGCTTACGATTGACGTAGCCAAAATCACCCTGCCCAAGGACGTGGCATGCATAACATGTGACGTGGAAGGCTGATCTTGGTTAAAAGTAGGAGACATGGTCTCTGGCGGGGGTGGCAACGCTAAACTGTTCTCAGGCTCTGTATATCTATGAAGCAGAATATGGTGTGAGCGGTCACAAGCTCGACACTTTTTGCCTTTGCATTTCGAAACAGTATGGCCTTTTCGCAGACAATTAATACATAAGGAGGCAGACTTAACAAACTCGAACCTTTGCATTACAGAGAGACGCCCAAACGGGCTACAATTCTGTAGCAAATGATCTGCTGCATTGCAATAGCTACAAGTTTGCTGAGGCTTGCTGTTGGAGAAGGAACACGAGAATGAGCTACGATTATGTGGTTTGCTCGACACAATTTTATCTTGCTTCGGCTTTGTCGATTCTTCAGCTGATAAATGCTGACATCGGCGACTTAACATTTTTTCAAAATCGGTCAAAGCGGCAAAGTCTCATAATCGAGCTGTTCCTCCCAATTTTGATTGGTCACTGGGTCGACTCTATTCAATACCAAATATATCAACATTGCATTCGAAATTTTTGTATCATCTCCTATCGATAACAGAGAACCATAAATCGACGAAACAGTATCGATAAGGTTTCTCAAGGAAGCGGACTGATGCGATATTTTAGGAAGACTAAACAATGTTGATATATAATATTATTCATAAAGATGAGGCATTCGTTATCGTAAACCTTTTTTAAACTGGCTAGTGCCTTTTCGTAATTGCTCTCGGTGACTTGGTAAGCTTTAATTGTTCCTAAAGCTTCACCAGAGAGACATGAAATTAAATGGTTACATTTTTCGATAACTGGAATGCTGGCGTCTTTATGAACCAATGTTTCGAAAAGGCTGATGAAATTTTTGAACTCAAAATAATCTCCACTGAATTTTGGCAATGCCAAATTCGGAAGTCGCGCACGAGTTGGAGCTACAGCAGCTGATCCCGGAGCTTCGCTGACGCTTGCTACCTTCAGGGCAGACAACAGGGACATTATTTTTGTTCAAAGTTCTTCCAACTCGTCGCCAAATTCATTGCTACAGTCTATGTCTTCTATATGTTCTTGTAATTGATTTGCCTTATTAATTGAATCATTTAAATTTTCTAGTAGACATTTCAATTCTTCCTCTAATAGCGGAATGGATCCCGTTTCTAATCGCTCATTTAATCGGCGAATTGTTCTGACCCGACTTTGGAGCTTGCTTTTCAGCTCTTCCAGAATCGATTTATTTTTGGTTTCTAGGCTCATTTTAAATTAAATATTTAAATTAATTAAATTAAATTAATTAAATATTATTTCCGAATTAAATAAATAAATGGACGAAACAAATTATCTCAAATCAGATATATATATAAGATAATTTATATAATATAATAATATAATATAATTTAATAACCTTCGAATCAATAATTAGAAATTTATTAAGTCAAAAAAATAGGTTATTTTTAATTTCATAAATTATTAATTTATTGTTCGAAATGTATATTAAAATAGTGGGCCCTATGCGCTTCGCCGCATGCAGTCATGCATGGCGAATTTAAATTTAGTTCACCGCATGGGCCGTGAATCATGTTTTTCGTAACAAATTGAAATAATTGTGGATCGCTGTTTTGATCTGGAATTTCGGCTGATATAATGCGATCAATCTCATTTGGTGTATCTTTTTGAATCAACCATATCAATATGTGTGCGTGCAGTAGCACTCACATGACATTGCATCTTGCGTGTATTCAAGCATGTGACGCGGACTGCCGACATATGTGGATGGTAATATTGTTAAACGTCCGATATCATTTGCATTACCATCATTCACTATTGCATCTCGCAAATGTATATATTCTTCCGATCGTAAATTTGCTTTATTGAATCGAAGGTAATTCAGACTTTCTGTTTCTATTTTTGCGTACATGTCAACAGCGTATTGATTGAAAAGTTTGCCAAATCTCAAAATGAAATTGTCTTCTTCTGGGCGAATAATGAATCTTTACGAATAATAGTTCATCGCACTAACTTTTTTTTGAATGTCACGACCTGTAATGTTTAAAAAATTAAAATTTCTTCTTGTGTTAAAATGAATGCATATTGAATTTATATTATACTCTACTGGTTTGTGGATCTATCATTGGTATGTTGATATTATAGGCGTCATCACCTTTCCAGTACAATAATGGATATTGTAATGCATCATAGCTGCGGTGAAGCTCTGAAACACGCTGTAATTGCTCATTTCTTCGATGTAGCACGATGTCGCGAGATTAAAACTGGTCCCCAACAATTACAATAGCCACATCATCGATTGTCGGTGCATTAAATCGTCTTGCATCCTCTCGAATGGGTGTTCTATCGGCTTTTAAGATGATTTTGTGGTTAGCCGATGGCATACGATCGAGAGCGATTTTGAATAATCGAACTAATTCATTGTGTTGATAAAAAAATGTTTGAAGCTCAGAAACAATTTGTCGCCTTGCCCCTTGCAATTGTACATCGCCGATCCAATTCGCGATTTTCATTTCCAACGAAATAGATTTGTAAGAATTGATGGTCGGTATCAGGATATGGTAATAATAAGCCAGCGCGGTGGTAAATCTGACCCTGAATCTGTAATATGTGAGACGAAGAAGGAAGAAGAAGAAGGAGGAGAAGAAGAAGGAGGAAGGAGGATGAAGAAGAAGGAAGAAGAACTAATCACCTTGAACGTCGGCATATAATTGCCTCTTACAATTTTTGTCGCACCAAAAGAAGTCACTTGATTGTCACTTCATTGTATTCTTGAATATGAGACAAAAAATGTGTCGACGTTGATACCATTCCAAAAATCAGCGAACGTAGTGGATCGGGTGGAGGTTCAAATGTTGGCAATTTCACTTTGCCGTTAGCACAGCACATGCCATCTGTTTCATTTGGAAATTTGGCTGCACCACAATGTGCACATCTCACCGTCATTCCACCAATACAGCCATATTCACTGTAATCAATCGCACTATTGTAATTAAAAGCAGCAAGGAGCGTTTGCTGCAAAACACGAACTCCCGCTCGCATTGGCGAAGTGGCTGCCTATCAAGAGATCGATTAGGTGAGTTTCGATTTCGTGCATATCGATCTCTTCTATCTGCATTAATTTGTGCACGCTATTCCTCACTTTGCAATGTTCTATTCGACCTTAAAGTATAAGCATTACGTGAACGGCGACTAATATTAGTACGCCTTGGTCGTGGCATTTTATTTGCTGTATGATGAAATTTAAGACACGACTAACACTATAAATATATGATGCATAATACTTACATGGAATACGATTTCCAAATAAAATATCCAATTTGATTTCCAAAAGCACAAAATTGAATGAAATAGAATAGTACTCTAGAACTATATAAAAGAACAATTAGGGGCGAGACAAAGTTCGCCTGGCCCGCGAAGAAATAAAACACCACACTAACAACAACACAAACCGTACAATTCAATAAAGCACGTGTTTAGCAAATCCGGTTTGTTACGAATCTAAAAAAAAATTGAATTTAGAAACACTATTAATAAATGATGAAAAATACTAACATGGAATACGATTTCCAAATAAAATATCCAATTTGATTTCCAAAAGCACAAAATTGAATGAAAGAGAAGAGCACTCTAGAACTAACTGAGCAGAGATAAATGACATCCTATATTTCAGAAAAGGCGCTGCAGCTTAAATCAATGAAATTTTAAATTCAATAAAGTGGTAAGTTGAACTGTGTAAATGATGTGGAACGTGCATTTGAGGTTAAATTCACCGTTTTATCCCTCTTCGTCTTCCTCCTCCTCCTTCGTCTTCCACCTCTTCCTCCTCTTTCTTCTTCTGACTTCTTCATGCTCCTTATTCCTTCTTCCTTCTTCCTTCTTCTTCTTCATCCTTCTTCTTCCTCCTTCTTCCTAATCCTTCTCCTTCTTCTTCCTCCTCCATCTTCTTAATCCTCCTCCTTCTTCTTCCTTCTCCTTCTTCGTCTGCCTCCTCTTCCTTCTTCTTCTTCGTCCTTTTTTTTCTTCTTCATCCTCTTTCTTCTTCCTCTACCTTTTTCTTCTTCCTTCTTCGTCTTCCTCCTCCTCCTTCTTCTGAAAACCTGCGTGATTTTTGATGCTTTAGTCTTCTTGCTTTATTGCGGTCGGCTCGTTTATCTTCTAATTGATGAAGAAGAAGGAGGATGAGGAAGTCGAAGAAGGTGGAAGTGGTGAGTTTAACCTCAAATGCACGATACACATAATTAACACAGTTCAACTTACCACCTCAAACACAAATGCCTGCTGTTACAATTTATTTATGAACCAAATAAAGTTTGTCTCATGAATTAAATAAAACGAAATGAGCAGAGAAGGATGACATCCTATGTTTTAGAAATGGCGCTGCATGTAAAAAACGGTTTTCCCGCTTTTCTTTTGAATTTTTCCTAACGGACTTTGTCCTAACGGATCCCGAGACCTTTCCAACGAATGCAAAACCGTTAAAATCTGCTCATGCGTTCTGGAGTTATAATCATTGGTGAAACTTGTTCTCAATTTGTATATATATAGATAAACGAAAACAAATTATTTAAATTGAAATTCAAGTCACGCAGTATCAATTAATAGTGTGTGCAAAATGACGCCGAAAAGGGTATACCCGCAGAATACAATGTAGAGCGTCACTTGACGGTCCGCTTATCTAAGCGCGCCAACGAAAAGGGCCAAAGAACAACAACGCAGGTAGCGGTGCAAAAGCGAAGCGAAAACGAAAATTATTAGTGCGCAAGCTTGGATTAACTTCCCAACTATTAATGCGAGTTTTAACGAACGAGAGGGAGAAGGGGGCGACAGGAAATACGGGCCCGGGGGGAACACGACGCGCAACTTTCTTGACGTACTCTGGGGCCTTAACACGCATTGATGGGGAATGACATAATGTGGAGTGGAAGGGATTTTGTTGTCTGTAGGCGACATATGACCTAGGGCGAGATATTCTTCCATGAATTCCAAGTACATGGTCTTCAATTTAGGACAACCTTCGCTCAAGCGACAAAAACCGCCGTTTTGCAACCTCGAACGAGTTGCCTAATCCATTTGGATCAGATTTAAACGGCAGCCTAACTTCAAAGCGACCTGATAGCAATACCTGAGTAGTCTTCCTATAATGGTCTTCACATAACTTGTGCTTAGGCGACAGAATTTTCTTTGGATTTGGCATTTCCTCCAGCGACCAAAATTTCTGTAGTGTGCTGTCAATCGATACTAAAGATTCTTCACTACAACTGAAACTATTCACAACTTGTTTCGGGACTGCAGACTTGTATCTGCCCGAAACAACCCAACCAAGAAGGGACTTTTGTAAAGTTTGATAGTCAGGACCTTGTCTAATTTGACCAACAGCTAGCAATTCGAAAAATGATTCTGCTCCTATCAACATATTAAATTTTTGTGACTTGTAGAAATATGGGTCTGCTAATGGTAGGTTCTTCGGGATCTTTGAATCACTGACGTTCACCGACTGATCAGGATGGTAACCGGAGATCGACTTTAAGATCCAGATCCATTATTCGCGACTTCACCACTGTGTGTACCTTTTTTTTGACTTGAGAATTGGACTCGCCAATACCAAGTAAGTTGATACACGACTCCTCTCTACGAATCTGTAAGCGGTTCGCCAGTTCATCTGTTATAAAATTCGTTTGAGACCCAGAGTCCAGCTGAGCTAAAACGTATTCTCCGCTTTTCGTACGGACGCTTACGATTGACGTAGCCAAAATCACCCTGCCCAAGGACGTGACATGCATAACATGTGACGTGGAAGGCTGATCTTGGTTAAAAGTAGGAGACATGGTCTCTGGCGGGGGTGGCAACGCTAAACTGTTCTCAGGCTCTGTATATCTATGAAGCAGAATATGGTGTGAGCGGTCACAAGCTCGACACTTTTTGCCTTTGCATTTCGAAACAGTATGGCCTTTTCGCAGACAATTAATACATAAGGAGGCAGACTTAACAAACTCGAACCTTTGCATTACAGAGAGACGCCCAAACGGGCTACAATTCTGTAGCAAATGATCTGCTGCATTGCAATAGCTACAAGTTTGCTGAGGCTTGCTGTTGGAGAAGGAACACGAGAATGAGCTACGATTATGTGGTTTGCTCGACACAATTTTATCTTGCTTCGGCTTTGTCGATTCTTCAGCTGATAAATGCTGACATCGGCGACTTAACATTTTTTCAAAATCGGTCAAAGCGGCAAAGTCTCATAATCGAGCTGTTCCTCCCAATTTTGATTGGTCACTGGGTCGACTCTATTCAATACCAAATATATCAACATTGCATTCGAAATTTTTGTATCATCTCCTATCGATAACAGAGAACCATAAATCGACGAAACAGTATCGATAAGGTTTCTCAAGGAGGAAGCGGACTGATGCGATATTTTAGGAAGACTAAACAATGTTGATATATAATATTATTCATAAAGATGAGGCATTCGTTATCGTAAACCTTTCGGTGACTTGGTAAGCTTTAATTGTTCCTAAAGCTTCACCAGAGAGACATGAAATTAAATGGTTACATTTTTCGATAACTGGAATGCTGGCGTCTTTATGAACCAATGTTTCGAAAAGGCTGATGAAATTTTTGAACTCAAAATAATCTCCACTGAATTTTGGCAATGCCAAATTCGGAAGTCGCGCACGAGTTGCAGCTACAGCAGCTGATCCCGAAGCTTCGCTGACGCTTGCTACCTTCAGGGCAGACAACAGGGACATTATTTTTGCCTTGGTCACTATACAAAGTTCTTCCAACTCGTCGCCAAATTCATTGCTACAGTCTATGTCTTCTATATGTTCTTGTAATTGATTTGCCTTATTAATTGAATCATTTAAATTTTCTAGTAGACATTTCAATTCTTCCTCTAATAGCGGAATGGATCCCGTTTCTAATCGCTCATTTAATCGGCGAATTGTTCTGACCCGACTTTGGAGCTTGCTTTTCAGCTCTTCCAGAATCGATTTATTTTTGGTTTCTAGGCTCATTTTAAATTAAATATTTAAATTAATTAAATTAAATTAATTAAATATTATTTCCGAATTAAATAAATAAATGGACGAAACAAATTATCTCAAATCAGATATATATATAATATAATTTATATAATATAATAATATAATATAATTTAATAACCTTCGAATCAATAATTAGAAATTTATTAAGTCAAAAAAATAGGTTATTTTTAATTTCATAAATTATTAATTTATTGTTCGAAATGTATATTAAAATAGTGGGCCCTATGCGCTTCGCCGCATGCAGTCATGCATGGCGAATTTAAATTTAGTTCACCGCATGGGCCGTGAATCATGTTTTTCGTAACAAATTGAAATAATTGTGGATCGCTGTTTTGATCTGGAATTTCGGCTGATATAATGCGATCAATCTCATTTGGTGTATCTTTTTGAATCAACCATATCAATATGTGTGCGTGCAGTAGCACTCACATGACATTGCATCTTGCGTGTATTCAAGCATGTGACGCGGACTGCCGACATATGTGGATGGTAATATTGTTAAACGTCCGATATCATTTGCATTACCATCATTCACTATTGCATCTCGCAAATGTATATATTCTTCCGATCGTAAATTTGCTTTATTGAATCGAAGGTAATTCAGACTTTCTGTTTCTATTTTTGCGTACATGTCAACAGCGTATTGATTGAAAAGTTTGCCAAATCTCAAAATGAAATTGTCTTCTTCTGAGCGAATAATGAATCTGTACGAATAATAGTTCATCGCACTAACTTTTTTTTGAATGTCACGACCTGTAATGTTTAAAAAATTAAAATTTCTTCTTGTGTTAAAATGAATGCATATTGAATTTATATTATACTCTACTGGTTTGTGGATCTATCATTGGTATATTGATATTATAGGCGTCATCACCTTTCCAGTACAATAATGGATATTGTAATGCATCATAGCTGCGGTGAAGCTCTGAAACACGCTGTAATTGCTCATTTCTTCGATGTAGCACGATGTCGCGAGATTAAAACTGGTCCCCAACAATTACAATAGCCACATCATCGATTGTCGGTGCATTAAATCGTCTTGCATCCTCTCGAATGGGTGTTCTATCGGCTTTTAAGATGATTTTGTGGTTAGCCGATGGCATACGATCGAGAGCGATTTTGAATAATCGAACTAATTCATTGTGTTGATAAAAAAATGTTTGAAGCTCAGAAACAATTTGTCGCCTTGCCCCCTTGCAATTGTACATCGCCGATCCAATTCGCGATTTTCATTTCCAACGAAATAGATTTGTAAGAATTGATGGTCGGTATCAGGATATGGTAATAATAAGCCAGCGCGGTGGTAAATCTGACCCTGAATCTGTAATATGTGAGACGAAGAAGGAAGAAGAAGAAGGAGGAGAAGAAGAAGGAGGAAGGAGGATGAAGAAGAAGGAAGAAGAACTAATCACCTTGAACGTCGGCATATAATTGCCTCTTACAATTTTTGTCGCACCAAAAGAAGTCACTTGATTGTCACTTCATTGTATTCTTGAATATGAGACAAAAAATGTGTCGACGTTGATACCATTCCAAAAATCAGCGAACGTAGTGGATCGGGTGGAGGTTCAAATGTTGGCAATTTCACTTTGCCGTTAGCACAGCACATGCCATCTGTTTCATTTGGAAATTTGGCTGCACCACAATGTGCACATCTCACCGTCATTCCACCAATACAGCCATATTCACTGTAATCAATCGCACTATTGTAATTAAAAGCAGCAAGGAGCGTTTGCTGCAAAACACGAACTCCCGCTCGCATTGGCGAGGTGGCTGCCTATCAAGAGATCGATTAGGTGAGTTTCGATTTCGTGCATATCGATCTCTTCTATCTGCATTAATTTGTGCACGCTATTCCTCACTTTGCAATGTTCTATTCGACCTTAAAGTATAAGCATTACGTGAACGGCGACTAATATTAGTACGCCTTGGTCGTGGCATTTTATTTGCTGTATGATGAAATTTAAGACACGACTAACACTATAAATATATGATGCATAATACTTACATGGAATACGATTTCCAAATAAAATATCCAATTTGATTTCCAAAAGCACAAAATTGAATGAAATAGAATAGTACTCTAGAACTATATAAAAGAACAATTAGGGGCGAGACAAAGTTCGCCTGGCCCGCGAAGAAATAAAACACCACACTAACAACAACACAACCCGTACAATTCAATAAAGCACGTGTTTAGCAAATCCGGTTTGTTACGAATCTAAAAAAAAATTGAATTTAGAAACACTATTAATAAATGATGAAAAATACTAACATGGAATACGATTTCCAAATAAAATATCCAATTTGATTTCCAAAAGCACAAAATTGAATGAAAGAGAAGAGCACTCTAGAACTAACTGAGCAGAGATAAATGACATCCTATATTTCAGAAAAGGCGCTGCAGCTTAAATCAATGAAATTTTAAATTCAATAAAGTGGTAAGTTGAACTGTGTAAATGATGTGGAACGTGCATTTGAGGTTAAATTCACCGTTTTATCCCTCTTCGTCTTCCTCCTCCTCCTTCGTCTTCCACCTCTTCCTCCTCTTTCTTCTTCTGACTTCTTCATGCTCCTTATTCCTTCTTCCTTCTTCTTCTTCATCCTTCTTCTTCCTCCTTCTTCCTAATCCTTCTCCTTCTTCTTCCTCCTCCATCTTCTTAATCCTCCTCCTTCTTCTTCCTTCTCCTTCTTCGTCTGCCTCCTCTTCCTTCTTCTTCTTCGTCCTTTTTTTTCTTCTTCATCCTCTTTCTTCTTCCTCTACCTTTTTCTTCTTCCTTCTTCGTCTTCCTCCTCCTCCTTCTTCTGAAAACCTGCGTGATTTTTGATGCTTTAGTCTTCTTGCTTTATTGCGGTCGGCTCGTTTATCTTCTAATTGATGAAGAAGAAGGAGGATGAGGAAGTCGAAGAAGGTGGAAGTGGTGAGTTTAACCTCAAATGCACGATACACATAATTAACACAGTTCAACTTACCACCTCAAACACAAATGCCTGCTGTTACAATTTATTTATGAACCAAATAAAGTTTGTCTCATGAATTAAATAAAACGAAATGAGCAGAGAAGGATGACATCCTATGTTTTAGAAATGGCGCTGCATGTAAAAAACGGTTTTCCCGCTTTTCTTTTGAATTTTTCCTAACGGACTTTGTCCTAACGGATCCCGAGACCTTTCCAACGAATGCAAAACCGTTAAAATCTGCTCATGCCTTCTGGAGTTATAATCATTGGTGAAACTTGTTCTCAATTTGTATATATATAGATAAACGAAAACAAATTATTTAAATTGAAATTCAAGTCACGCAGTATCAATTAATAGTGTGTGCAAAATGACGCCGAAAAGGGTATACCCGCAGAATACAATGTAGAGCGTCACTTGACGGTCCGCTTATCTAAGCGCGCCAACGAAAAGGGCCAAAGAACAACAACGCAGGTAGCGGTGCAAAAGCGAAGCGAAAACGAAAATTATTAGTGCGCAAGCTTGGATTAACTTCCCAACTATTAATGCGAGTTTTAACGAACG
Source organism: Drosophila teissieri (assembly GCF_016746235.2). NCBI lineage: Eukaryota > Metazoa > Arthropoda > Insecta > Diptera > Drosophilidae > Drosophila > Drosophila teissieri. Next base: position 23,131,024 of record NC_053029.1, on the reverse strand, counting down.
AGAGGGAGAAGGGGGCGACAGGAAATACGGGCCCGGGGGGAACACGACGCGCAACTTTCTTGACGTACTCTGGGGCCTTAACACGCATTGATGGGGAATGACATAATGTGGAGTGGAAGGGATTTTGTTGTCTGTAGGCGACATATGACCTAGGGCGAGATATTCTTCCATGAATTCCAAGTACATGGTCTTCAATTTAGGACAACCTTCGCTCAAGCGACAAAAACCGCCGTTTTGCAACCTCGAACGAGTTGCCTAATCCATTTGGATCAGATTTAAACGGCAGCCTAACTTCAAAGCGACCTGATAGCAATACCTGAGTAGTCTTCCTATAATGGTCTTCACATAACTTGTGCTTAGGCGACAGAATTTTCTTTGGATTTGGCATTTCCTCCAGCGACCAAAATTTCTGTAGTGTGCTGTCAATCGATACTAAAGATTCTTCACTACAACTGAAACTATTCACAACTTGTTTCGGGACTGCAGACTTGTATCTGCCCGAAACAACCCAACCAAGAAGGGACTTTTGTAAAGTTTGATAGTCAGGACCTTGTCTAATTTGACCAACAGCTAGCAATTCGAAAAATGATTCTGCTCCTATCAACATATTAAATTTTTGTGACTTGTAGAAATATGGGTCTGCTAATGGTAGGTTCTTCGGGATCTTTGAATCACTGACGTTCACCGACTGATCAGGATGGTAACCGGAGATCGACTTTAAGATCCAGATCCATTATTCGCGACTTCACCACTGTGTGTACCTTTTTTTTGACTTGAGAATTGGACTCGCCAATACCAAGTAAGTTGATACACGACTCCTCTCTACGAATCTGTAAGCGGTTCGCCAGTTCATCTGTTATAAAATTCGTTTGAGACCCAGAGTCCAGCTGAGCTAAAACGTATTCTCCGCTTTTCGTACGGACGCTTACGATTGACGTAGCCAAAATCACCCTGCCCAAGGACGTGGCATGCATAACATGTGACGTGGAAGGCTGATCTTGGTTAAAAGTAGGAGACATGGTCTCTGGCGGGGGTGGCAACGCTAAACTGTTCTCAGGCTCTGTATATCTATGAAGCAGAATATGGTGTGAGCGGTCACAAGCTCGACACTTTTTGCCTTTGCATTTCGAAACAGTATGGCCTTTTCGCAGACAATTAATACATAAGGAGGCAGACTTAACAAACTCGAACCTTTGCATTACAGAGAGACGCCCAAACGGGCTACAATTCTGTAGCAAATGATCTGCTGCATTGCAATAGCTACAAGTTTGCTGAGGCTTGCTGTTGGAGAAGGAACACGAGAATGAGCTACGATTATGTGGTTTGCTCGACACAATTTTATCTTGCTTCGGCTTTGTCGATTCTTCAGCTGATAAATGCTGACATCGGCGACTTAACATTTTTTCAAAATCGGTCAAAGCGGCAAAGTCTCATAATCGAGCTGTTCCTCCCAATTTTGATTGGTCACTGGGTCGACTCTATTCAATACCAAATATATCAACATTGCATTCGAAATTTTTGTATCATCTCCTATCGATAACAGAGAACCATAAATCGACGAAACAGTATCGATAAGGTTTCTCAAGGAGGAAGCGGACTGATGCGATATTTTAGGAAGACTAAACAATGTTGATATATAATATTATTCATAAAGATGAGGCATTCGTTATCGTAAACCTTTTTTAAACTGGCTAGTGCCTTTTCGTAATTGCTCTCGGTGACTTGGTAAGCTTTAATTGTTCCTAAAGCTTCACCAGAGAGACATGAAATTAAATGGTTACATTTTTCGATAACTGGAATGCTGGCGTCTTTATGAACCAATGTTTCGAAAAGGCTGATGAAATTTTTGAACTCAAAATAATCTCCACTGAATTTTGGCAATGCCAAATTCGGAAGTCGCGCACGAGTTGCAGCTACAGCAGCTGATCCCGGAGCTTCGCTGACGCTTGCTACCTTCAGGGCAGACAACAGGGACATTATTTTTGCCTTGGTCACTATACAAAGTTCTTCCAACTCGTCGCCAAATTCATTGCTACAGTCTATGTCTTCTATATGTTCTTGTAATTGATTTGCCTTATTAATTGAATCATTTAAATTTTCTAGTAGACATTTCAATTCTTCCTCTAATAGCGGAATGGATCCCGTTTCTAATCGCTCATTTAATCGGCGAATTGTTCTGACCCGACTTTGGAGCTTGCTTTTCAGCTCTTCCAGAATCGATTTATTTTTGGTTTCTAGGCTCATTTTAAATTAAATATTTAAATTAATTAAATTAAATTAATTAAATATTATTTCCGAATTAAATAAATAAATGGACGAAACAAATTATCTCAAATCAGATATATATATAATATAATTTATATAATATAATAATATAATATAATTTAATAACCTTCGAATCAATAATTAGAAATTTATTAAGTCAAAAAAATAGGTTATTTTTAATTTCATAAATTATTAATTTATTGTTCGAAATGTATATTAAAATAGTGGGCCCTATGCGCTTCGCCGCATGCAGTCATGCATGGCGAATTTAAATTTAGTTCACCGCATGGGCCGTGAATCATGTTTTTCGTAACAAATTGAAATAATTGTGGATCGCTGTTTTGATCTGGAATTTCGGCTGATATAATGCGATCAATCTCATTTGGTGTATCTTTTTGAATCAACCATATCAATATGTGTGCGTGCAGTAGCACTCACATGACATTGCATCTTGCGTGTATTCAAGCATGTGACGCGGACTGCCGACATATGTGGATGGTAATATTGTTAAACGTCCGATATCATTTGCATTACCATCATTCACTATTGCATCTCGCAAATGTATATATTCTTCCGATCGTAAATTTGCTTTATTGAATCGAAGGTAATTCAGACTTTCTGTTTCTATTTTTGCGTACATGTCAACAGCGTATTGATTGAAAAGTTTGCCAAATCTCAAAATGAAATTGTCTTCTTCTGGGCGAATAATGAATCTGTACGAATAATAGTTCATCGCACTAACTTTTTTTGAATGTCACGACCTGTAATGTTTAAAAAATTAAAATTTCTTCTTGTGTTAAAATGAATGCATATTGAATTTATATTATACTCTACTGGTTTGTGGATCTATCATTGGTATATTGATATTATAGGCGTCATCACCTTTCCAGTACAATAATGGATATTGTAATGCATCATAGCTGCGGTGAAGCTCTGAAACACGCTGTAATTGCTCATTTCTTCGATGTAGCACGATGTCGCGAGATTAAAACTGGTCCCGAACAATTACAATAGCCACATCATCGATTGTCGGTGCATTAAATCGTCTTGCATCCTCTCGAATGGGTGTTCTATCGGCTTTTAAGATGATTTTGTGGTTAGCCGATGGCATACGATCGAGAGCGATTTTGAATAATCGAACTAATTCATTGTGTTGATAAAAAAATGTTTGAAGCTCAGAAACAATTTGTCGCCTTGCCCCCTTGCAATTGTACATCGCCGATCCAATTCGCGATTTTCATTTCCAACGAAATAGATTTGTAAGAATTGATGGTCGGTATCAGGATATGGTAATAATAAGCCAGCGCGGTGGTAAATCTGACCCTGAATCTGTAATATGTGAGACGAAGAAGGAAGAAGAAGAAGGAGGAGAAAGAAGAAGGAGGAAGGAGGATGAAGAAGAAGGAAGAAGAACTAATCACCTTGAACGTCGGCATATAATTGCCTCTTACAATTTTTGTCGCACCAAAAGAAGTCACTTGATTGTCACTTCATTGTATTCTTGAATATGAGACAAAAAATGTGTCGACGTTGATACCATTCCAAAAATCAGCGAACGTAGTGGATCGGGTGGAGGTTCAAATGTTGGCAATTTCACTTTGCCGTTAGCACAGCACATGCCATCTGTTTCATTTGGAAATTTGGCTGCACCACAATGTGCACATCTCACCGTCATTCCACCAATACAGCCATATTCACTGTAATCAATCGCACTATTGTAATTAAAAGCAGCAAGGAGCGTTTGCTGCAAAACACGAACTCCCGCTCGCATTGGCGAAGTGGCTGCCTATCAAGAGATCGATTAGGTGAGTTTCGATTTCGTGCATATCGATCTCTTCTATCTGCATTAATTTGTGCACGCTATTCCTCACTTTGCAATGTTCTATTCGACCTTAAAGTATAAGCATTACGTGAACGGCGACTAATATTAGTACGCCTTGGTCGTGGCATTTTATTTGCTGTATGATGAAATTTAAGACACGACTAACACTATAAATATATGATGCATAATACTTACATGGAATACGATTTCCAAATAAAATATCCAATTTGATTTCCAAAAGCACAAAATTGAATGAAATAGAATAGTACTCTAGAACTATATAAAAGAACAATTAGGGGCGAGACAAAGTTCGCCTGGCCCGCGAAGAAATAAAACACCACACTAACAACAACACAAACCGTACAATTCAATAAAGCACGTGTTTAGCAAATCCGGTTTGTTACGAATCTAAAAAAAAATTGAATTTAGAAACACTATTAATAAATGATGAAAAATACTAACATGGAATACGATTTCCAAATAAAATATCCAATTTGATTTCCAAAAGCACAAAATTGAATGAAAGAGAAGAGCACTCTAGAACTAACTGAGCAGAGATAAATGACATCCTATATTTCAGAAAAGGCGCTGCAGCTTAAATCAATGAAATTTTAAATTCAATAGTGGTAAGTTTAACTGTGTAAATGATGTGGAACGTGCATTTGAGGTTAAATTCACCGTTTTATCCCTCTTCGTCTTCCTCCTCCTCCTTCGTCTTCCACCTCTTCCTCCTCTTTCTTCTTCTGACTTCTTCATGCTCCTTATTCCTTCTTCCTTCTTCTTCTTCATCCTCCTTCTTCCTCCTTCTTCCTAATCCTTCTCCTTCTTCTTCCTCCTCCATCTTCTTAATCCTCCTCCTTCTTCTTCCTTCTCCTTCTTCGTCTGCCTCCTCTTCCTTCTTCTTCTTCGTCCTTTTTTTTCTTCTTCATCCTCTTTCTTCTTCCTCTACCTTTTTCTTCTTCCTTCTTCGTCTTCCTCCTCCTCCTTCTTCTGAAAACCTGCGTGATTTTTGATGCTTTAGTCTTCTTGCTTTATTGCGGTCGGCTCGTTTATCTTCTAATTGATGAAGAAGAAGGAGGATGAGGAAGTCGAAGAAGGTGGAAGTGGTGAGTTTAACCTCAAATGCACGATACACATAATTAACACAGTTCAACTTACCACCTCAAACACAAATGCCTGCTGTTACAATTTATTTATGAACCAAATAAAGTTTGTCTCATGAATTAAATAAAACGAAATGAGCAGAGAAGGATGACATCCTATGTTTTAGAAATGGCGCTGCATGTAAAAAACGGTTTTCCCGCTTTTCTTTTGAATTTTTCCTAACGGACTTTGTCCTAACGGATCCCGAGACCTTTCCAACGAATGCAAAACCGTTGAAATCTGCTCATGCGTTCTGGAGTTATAATCATTGGTGAAACTTGTTCTCAATTTGTATATATATAGATAAACGAAAACAAATTATTTAAATTGAAATTCAAGTCACGCAGTATCAATTAATAGTGTGTGCGAAATGACGCCGAAAAGGGTATACCCGCAGAATACAATGTAGAGCGTCACTTGACGGTCCGCTTATCTAAGCGCGCCAACGAAAAGGGCCAAAGAACAACAACGCAGGTAGCGGTGCAAAAGCGAAGCGAAAACGAAAATTATTAGTGCGCAAGCTTGGATTAACTTCCCAACTATTAATGCGAGTTTTAACGAACGAGAGGGAGAAGGGGGCGACAGGAAATACGGGCCCGGGGGGAAACACCCCCCCCCCCCTGTCGCCGGGCCTGCATATAAGTTATGTTTCCGTCAAAAATCCGGGCCCCCCTCAGAAGTCCGGGCCCGGGGGAAAACACCCCCCCCCCTGTCGACGGGCCTGTGTGTATTTATTTTATCAACAAATAAATTGGATAATTTGCATGCAATCTAGGTCTACTATATTGATACATACATATTCGCCAAGAACTGAAAGCGAGGTGCAATATTCCAGCACAAGACAATAAACATTAAATTTGTCTATAACTCTAGCTTTCAATTTTTTGCACAAATACCTCTGATTTCCGAATGCTAATTTTTCCGGCCACTTTCCTTAAAAGTTCCCTCGGTGGTGGCGGCAATTCCGGAAGCAGGGTATTTCGCGACCGACACGGAATATGTTTAAGATATATTTATTATTTAAACACAATAGCGCGTCGCGGGCAACAATATATTTATTTATTTGCAATTAAAAAAAAAACAAAGAACAATTTTTTATGTTGCACTTTTATATATTATATATGTGTCACTGTCACTTTAATTAAATGTTGCCTTTTGTTTAAACTAATTATCTTGTCCACCCGGGGGCGCCATGAAGTTTTTTATTAGTTTATTAAAAACTTTGGTGGCAAGAATAATTAGGTTTTATTTTCGCAACGACGACAACGAAAAAATGCGTGTGCTCGGGTTGAATTCAATTTTCGACTTCATCTTCTATTTAACATATATGTATGTTCTTAGGCCTAGCTTAACAGAGGTTGGCGAAGACGGGCCGAATTCGCAAAGAGCGAGAGAGAGCTTTATTATGCTCCCGCCTTCGCCCTAAACTAACTTACACTAGACTTCAAATTTTTTCCTTCTTCACATGCCAACAATAAACAACAAACAATGACCGACAATATGGGTTCAGCCAACAGCTGGTATCTGGAACTATTATACAATGCGCTACACGCGCATTAATCTGACACCTGCATGTATGCATTCTTTAGGGAAAATGAATCAATCAACCTAGAAGATTATCTTTTTTAGTGTAAGTAGCTAGAATAACATTATGTTATTGATAGACAAATATAACTATATTAGAAAAAATTATAAACTGAAAAGAAAAGAAACGAAAAGAAAAACGCATAATTTATGTCCAATTAAATATTTATAAATATTATTGACAAATTGTCAATTGCCGACGAAATTTCTAACATACCAGAAAACCTGACGATTTTAAATCAAAAATGCAATTTAACAGAAACGCAATATATCAATATAAATACTTTGCCCTTGTTTGTCTGTTTATATTCCTTTTCTCCATTTGTTTTTCGAATGCACCGTTTATTCAGCATTTGCTTGCCTTATATAAGCTACATATGTTTATGGTTTATAATGGTTTATGGTTATTATGTTTATGGTTATTAATTATGCCATTAATAAACAAGAGAGAACGCTATAGTCGAGTTCCCTGACTATCTGATGCCCGTTACTTAGGTGGTGGAAGTGCAAAGGAGAAATTTCCACACTGAAAGTTTTTTGCGGTTTTCGGCAATCGAGAAAAATTTACAGGACTAACAAAAGTGTGAAAATATACTAGATTCGTTGAAAAGTATGTAACAGGGAGAAGGAACCGCTTCCGACCATATAAAGTATATATATTCTTGATCAGGATCAATAGCCGAGTCGATCTGGCCATGTCCGTCTGTCCGTCCGTATGAACGTCGAGATCTCAGGAACTATAAAAGCTAGAAAGCTGAGATTTTAAAAAAATGTTTTGATATTTTTTCATTTTTGCATTAGTATTGTAAAAATCTATCGATTTGCAGAAAAACTTTTAGCCACACCCACAAACCACCCAAAACTGCCACGCCCACACGTTTGAAAAGTGATTTAATATTTTTCCGCATTTTGGTTAGTCTTGTAAATATTTCTCTATTTGCCAAAAATATTTTTGCCACGCCCACAAACCGCATAAAACGGTCAGTACTGAACTTTCACTTCGCACTTGCACTAGCTGAGTAACGGGTATCAAATAGTCGGGGCCGTCGACTATAGCGTTATCTCTTGCTTACACATAAATTGATCGCTGATTAAACGCTCGAAATTTTTACAAAATGGTGATTTATCGGTGTAAAGTTGATAAATGGAACTGCAGGTAGGTATTATAGGCATTATAAAAGGTATTCCAGAATATTTATATTACAATAATTTTGTAAACGTTACTGAGGATTATTTCTGGATAATTTTCCGAATTAATTATTAGGAAAATGTCTTTCTTCTGTCTTCTAACTAAAGTAGAGGAAGTGTTCCCAAAGAATATAACACAGTCCCAGTTTAATAAATATTTTATTTTTGATTTTGTTTAAATACAAAAGGTTTATAAATTTTAGTATCAGTAACCTTGTGGATTTATCATGGTAGAGGAAAAGCAGACATCTGCAATATATAGATAATATAGATGTATGTCGGAATCGGACAGTCCCGAGTCCCGTCTGGCACGGGAGCGAGGCATATCTATCTTCCTTCGCGATTAAAAACTCAGTAACCAGTACCGGAGTTGCAATAATGCGTAGAACCTAAGTCTACCCGCATTACCAACGCCCCTTGGAGACTTATTTTACTCCACACACATCAATACCAACACACATAATGGCATTTTTCCCAATTCCTGGTTAGTCCCATCCTAACGGGAATATATCTATCTCTCTCTCGCTCCCAACCGCGGCCAGACTACGTTCGAAAGAATCTTTTACAGTTATCTGCCACGCTTCCAAGAAGTACAGAATGCGTATTCAAAGAATATGCAAGACGAAATAAGCAAGTACAAAGTAACAGAAAATGTCGTTATATTTGAAATTAAAAATAAATCTGCGACACGGCCTTCCTGACCTTGCCCACGTCCTCGTGTGTTTACAATTCATAACACGTTTTCTTTCCTTAATTCATTAACATTATTATTTATCTATTTATTTAAAGCAAATTGATAAATTTCTTTCAAGTTTCGTTTCTTAGTTTATCATCCAAGTCTATTTATGTCAAGCCATGAGATCCGGATTACCACGAAGTTTTATTCAAGACATACCATAAACATATTGCTTTTTCTGAAAGAGTTTACATCCTTAATCCAATACATTTATTTCTTCCACTAGCGCACAGCTTACAATTCGACAAACCGGCCAACATACATGGCACACAGTTGACGCAATCTATAAGCCGGCCAACTAACCATCACCAGCAATCGTATCCCGAATTCAAACTAATCTGCAACCAAATGGCGAACCACATAACCCGGGCACCCATCTGAAGAGAAAGTCGTTTCCAGAACCGATCTAAAGATTTTGCAAAATCTTAATCAATTTCAAGATCACAGCCCTCACTGGCTTGATCCATAGCGTCCTTTTTTGCGCATTCATCTTCTAATTCTGTGGTAATCCCCTTCTCAGGCATTTGTGGTAAAAATTCATGAGAATATTTATAAGTTCAATTATTGTTCAATGCTTTGAGCTTATATCTATCTCCTGGTAGTACTTCGGCCACCAAAAATGGACCTTTAAACTTGGGATCTAGTTTGGTCTGGTGCCGCTCTTCATTTTTCAGTAGAACATGGTCACCAACCTTGTGTCTCACAACAGTAGCTTTATTCTTGTCGAATCTTTCTTTATCAATTTTGGCATTTTTTTCCATGTTGCATTTAGCTATTTCCCTAACATTTTCAATATCGACAGTATTTTCATTGTCTACGATAGGTGACCAAACGTTCTCGCTTCTTTGCCAATAAGTATTTCTAATGGGCTAACTTTAGACACTCTATTGGGCGTGCTATTAAGAGCCATCTGAATTTCACATAAAGAATCCTGCCAAGACCCCTGGCCAGTTTCAACCGCAGTTAGCATGGACTTGAGAGTACTCATGACTCGCTCTACTTGGCCATTGGCACGACTTTCACCTGTGGCGATTAAATGCAACTCTATTTTCTGTGCTGAGCAGAAATTACGAAACGCTGTACTAGCAAAACTTCGACCTTGATCAGCGATCACTCGATTCCTTCTCCAAATAAAGATATTAAAGACCTAACTGCGTTAATGCAATTTATAATGTCTAGCTTTACGGTATGGGATAAAAAGAAAAAATTTGGTAAAAGCGTCTAGTAGCACAATTATAAATTCCTTCTGATCATTCTTGCCGCTAAGCTTTCCCGTAATGTCGACATGAACTGTATGCCACGGGATGTCAATCTTAGGAATGGAATGCAGTTCGGCTTGTATTTTGCCAGACTGAGGCTTTGACAACCTGCAAGTAATGCAATTGTCCACGAATTTGCGAACATATTTGGACATTTTATCAAACCAATAAAACTCGTACACCTTCTCAAGAGTTTTCTTCCATCCAAGGTGCATGATTGACTCGTGGACATTGTTAACAGCGGACCACCTAAATGGCTTTGGGATTATAGGCAGACAACGAGACTTTCCGTTTCTTTGGATTTTCCTATACAGAGTCCCAGACCGTAGTTCGTAGCTTTTAGCCAAATCTCCAGACAATTCGTTATTACGTAATTTAGAAACAATAGAAGCAGTTTCTTCGTCTCTTTGCTGTTCAGCCAACAACCAGCCATCAGATATTTCTGTCAGATTGATATGCTTTTCAACTATACCAGCAGAATTCCTAACACTTTCTGGAATTGGATTCCGGGACAGAAAGTCAAAATGTGCCATACGCTCACCAGGTCTATACTCAATATCAAAATCGAAACTTTGCATGTACGACCACCACCTATGGACCCTGGAAGTTAACTCTATTTTTGTACGTGAGGCTTTAAGCGAATTGCAGTCGGTGAACACAACGAAATGACGGCCATGCAAGTAATGACGAAAGTGTTTTATGGAGTTGTATACGGCAAGAGTCTCCAGTTCGTAGGAATGGTAACGCAATTCTGCTGATGATGTCGTCTTGCTAAAATATTCGATAACTCGGGGTTTCTTTTCAAATCGGTGCAACAAAATAGCGCCATAGCCATCGGCACTAGCATCAGTGTAAAACTTGATAGCAAATTGTCGAATATAGTAAGAACAGGTTCATTAGTCAAAATCGATATTACTTGTTGCCGTATTTGCTCATGCTCCAATTCCCAAACAAACGATTTGCTTTTTGAAGTTAGGGCGTAAAGAGGTTTCAGCAGTTGTGAAAACTTTGGTACAAATTGGCGAAAATACTAAGCAAGTCCAATAAATTGTCTCAATTGAGTAACGGACCGCGGGAGTGGCAAATTAACAAGGGCTTGAATTTTTCTAGGGTTCGGTCGAATCTCACCTTCTCTAACTTCAAAACCCAAGTACTCTACACAAGACTTGAGAAATAAGCATTTTGCAACATTAAATAAAAATCCTTCTTGGGTAAGTGTTTGCAATACTACTCGTAGCCTGTCAAGAGCCTCTTCCTTTGTATGTGCGACTATCATTACGTCGTCCATGTAGACAATGGCGTATGAATGGGTAAGATCACCTAAGGCACGATTAATGGCTCTTTGGAACACATCAGGGGCATTTTTAAGTCCGAATGGCATTGTGAAATATTCAAATTGGCCGCATACTCTTGCAATATTGATAACAATTGGTCTCTATCAGATCCATGCACGTCGGTGTCAACATTAGCCATATCAGGATTGCATTCACAAACTTCAATAGGTAATATAGATTTTTCGTTAAACATAATAAGAGCCTTTGATGTAATTGTCACGCCGATTCCCTGGCTCAAAATATCTCTACCAATCAAAGCGTCATACGTGTTGTATTCGTCTAACACTACATGAAACAATATTTCAAATGAACGTTCACAAATCACAATATTTGCCAATATCTGTAATGTGCTACAAACAGTATTACTACCGATACCCTTTAAAATAACTACGCTGCTTATCCTAGTTCCAGATAGTCTCTGCGAGGCGGCTTCCTTGATGAGTGAGCATTCAGTTCCGGAATCGAAACAAAATTGGAACGACTCACCAGATTGCAATAAAGTTCAAACGGGCTCAAGGACGGTACAAATGTTGACTTCTTTTACAATGTTGGTTTTGTTAGATGACGAACGCTCCTGACGATCAGGACACTCTGTAAAAACATGCCCTTTTCGGCACTTGTAGCAGGTCACAGTAGACCGGTCTTTTCCTCCCATGTAACCAGAGTGTTGTTTGCCGGATTGCTGGGTATGAGCTGTGACTGTTTTTGAGCGACATTCCGCCTTTTTGTGGCCAGTTATTCCGCAATTATGACACTTGCTATGAGAATAGACCTTAATTCGTTTTTCTGGCGGCGCTGATGTATTGTCGTTGGGATGCTGGCTCGGTTTAGCGTCAAACGTTCGTTTTGTTCTTTTGTAGCTTTTAGTTCTTGGTGCAACTCGTTCCGAGTATTGATGTTTGTGGTAAAAACTAAACGCCTCAAACGCCTGTCAATTCCAGCTGCATGCGCCAGCGCAACGGAGACTGCCATTTGTTCTACACTTAGCGACTTCCACCTGGCCATAAGCGAAGTAACCATTCGGCTTCTATATAATGACAAGCACTCTCCTTCTGCAGGGCATCCATTTAGCAGATTCATAACTGCTGCAGCTAATGTCTCTGTTCCCGCAAAATGTTGCAGAAACAATTCTCGGAACTGAGTCCATGTGCCAGGAAAGCACGTCTGAGACAGCCAATGAGACGCGCTCCCTTCCAGCGACTTGCTGAGGGTCATCACAAGAGCGCTGCCGTCTAGTTGGTTTTCGAACAATATGTAGTCCACCGTGGAGCACAAGGATTGAGCGTCTGAACCTGTGCGTTCAGGATTAAACTTTGGCAATACGACAGCATTTCAGTTTCTTGGATCTCTTTGTGAGTGTTGCACTTGTTTTAGCAGTTCAGAAAAATGGCGATTTTGCGACTCCAAAATTGTCAGAAAATTATTTTCATTATTGAAAGTAGGAGTAGGCGATCCCACTTCTGATGTCGGAATCGGATCAGCATTATGGTCTACGTCACTTTCTACTGAGTCGGCGCAACGTTTTCTGGCACGGGAGCGAGGCATGTCTATCCTCCTTCACGATTAAAAACTCAGTAACCAGTACTGGAGTTGCAATAATGCGTAGAACCTAAGTCTACCCGCAATACCAACGCACCTTGGAGACTTATTTTACTCCACACACATCAATACCAACACACATAATGGCATTTTTTCCAATTCCTGTTGAAAACTCTTAATAAAGAAAATAGAAATCGAAACAAAACGAACAGAAAAACTCATAATTAAATATTTATACATATTAATAATTTGCTCTTTACTTGCGAAATACACACCCAAATCTGAAAGCCGTCGCTAGATTTCTAAGAATACACTGACAATCTTGACGATTCAAAATTGAAAGATCAACTAAACAGAAACGCAATAAACCAACAAAAATGCGTCGCATTTCTTTGTCTGCGTTTATTGTTTTCGTCATTTGCTATTCATAGGTACCGTTTGATTAAAGTGTGCCTTTCTTTCTCACAATGGAGATCATAAATTAGCATTAGGCAATGTAAGATGTAAGCAACATTAACGTACATACTTATAGAAAAGTATTTCATATATAAACTAAATATACATTTATGGTTTTGTTTTTTGTACATATATGTACAATGTATGTGTGTAAATATGTATGTATGTTATATATATATTATTTCTATATTTATACCCGTTACTCTTAGAGTAAAAGGGTAAACTAGATTGGTTGAAAGTATGTAACAAGCAGAAGGCGTTTTCGGCCATATAAAGTATATATAGTGACATATTCATTTCTTCATACGACATATTCACTCTTCATATAAAAAAGCTAAAGCCGATCTTTTGGAAAGCTTCACTCTTCAAAAGCCTCATAAATAACATTCCCCCAAGATGCGAACCTCTTAACGGTAACGAGCTAAGTATAAAGCTAAGTAGAACTTAAAAGGCTTATGTTAATCCTCTGTAAAAGGTTTGCAGGGCCGAAAGAATACGTTTGTAAATTAGTTCTTAACTGACCTCTGGTGAAACTCATTCAAATAAAGATTATAAAAAGGAAAATATTTTTTTTTTTCATAAAATCACCAAAAAAGTTTATTATATATTCTTAAAAGTTAGTAATGTCAGATCAGGCATGCAGATCCAGAGACATAGACGCAGCGCAACTCCCAGACTTTTGAAACAGGTTTTGATATTATTGCATTTTTTATTAGTCTTGTAAATTTCTATCGGTTTTCCAAAAAAAGTTTTGCCAACCTACATACATCCACAAACCTCCCAAAACTTGTTTGATATTTTTTGGTTAGTTTTGTAAATTTTTTTACGGATTTTCAATAAATATTTTAATTACGCCAACTCCAACGCCAACAAACGGCCAAAAACTGTCACGCCCTAAATTGTTAAAAAATTTTAAATTTTTCAAAATTATTTTTTTTTTTTCACAACTTTTACCGAGATTCCATGAAATGTTGAAATTTCTCGTTCGCTGAGTAACGGGTATCTGATAGTCGGGGAACTCGACTTTAGCATTCTCTCTTGTTTATTTAAAGGTTAATTGAACATGTAGTCCCATTTTCCAACCCAACTGAAACGAAGCTGGCCCAAGCTTCGATAAATTGATTGGTTTTTGTGATGTTTGTCTTAGCGATGAATTCCTAGGACAAGTCAATGTTAATAACATCTAAAGTTTTTATACAAATTGAGCGATGATTAAGGGCTCGAGATTTATACAATTTTGTGATAACCAGATAAAAGATACATAAGTGAATGGCTTTTGAACAAAAATTCGAAAGAGCCTGGAGACATCCATCTCTAGCCAGCACAAACAATATTCGTATGGCGTTGCGCATCCTGATGCTATCTTTCGTAAAGGGGTATATTTGATTTGTAGAAAAATATATAATATATATTCTTAATCAGGATCAATAGCCGAGTCAACGTATGAACGCCTAGATCTCAGGAACTTCAAAAGCTAGAAAGTTTTGGATTAAGCATGTTACGTACACCCTTTAGTACATAAGAATCTTCACATATAAAACCAAACAAAATCTATAGCAGGGGAAGGGGTACTACCATATTGTTGAGTCAGACGGAACGCGACAAAGAAAATGCAAGTCGACAATAAACGAGTGTCCGATGACCAGTTCAGCGGCCGCAATAGGACCTACTCCAGTTACGGGCACAGTTCACCGAGGGGGTATTGACTCCCAAAATAAGGGAAATCTAGAAATATGACTCCTAGGTGGGAACACTTGACATAGAAGACCGATGTCCGGAGTAGCTCAGGAAAAGCTCTAAGCAGGTAAAAAAAGACCGTAGCCCACCGAGCTCTCGAGAGTCAATACTCGGGAGTCAGTAGTCGGGACTCAATACTTGAGATTCCCTTCTCGAGATTCCATCCTCGCGATTCTATTCTCGGGAAATCTATCCTTGGGCGGTATCATCCTCAAATGAAGACTGTCTTAAACGCCGAGAGGGCGGGGACTCAATCCTTCACCAACCCCCAAGATACCAGGACTGGAAGGATCAAGGTCCAGCATAAGGAATACTTTTGAAGAAAAACTACAATCCTACCGACCAAAAGGATAGAAAAGAAGTCCCAAGATGGGCGGCAAGGAGTCCAACGCATCCGACAACACCGCCAACTTGATCAACACTGTGGAAGTCATCGACCACCAAGATGAGATTAGGTGTGCAACATACATTTGAGTCTGTCGCCGTGATGTTAGTGTTGCTGGCACAATTGAAGCTAGTATGGATCTACAAGCGATCAGTGCACCGGCTTCGGAATCTTCACCGTACCCTGGAAAGGGTCGAGTCCAGTATTCCGCAACACCAATAGTGTATAGCGCGGGAAACGGAGTCCGCTCATCAGATATGAGTACCGGGCAAAACAACCCGTCAATGAAAACTCACTTGCCTGTCACTTGCAAGACACATTGTCAACCAATCGTGATTTCGTGAATTATATTTGGAAAAACGCTTTCTATTAATTCGCCTTTAGATTGTAGAATTGTACAACAATTGTTTGGCAAAGTGATCAAGCCATTTGTATATGGAAGTGGTGAGTTTAACCTCAAATGCACGATACACATAATTAACACAGTTCAACTTACCACCTCAAAAACAAATGCCTGCTATTACAATTTATTTATGAACCAAATAAAGTTTGTCTCATGAATTAAATAAAACGAAATGAGCAGAGAAGAATGACATCCTATGTTTTAAAAATGGCGCTGCATGTAAATAACGGTTTTCCCGCTTTTCTTTTGACTTTTTCCAGAATTTTCTTTGCTCTTGTCCTAACGGAGCCCGAGACCTTTCCAACGAATGCAATACCGTTGAAATCGGCTCATGCGTTCTGGAGTTATAATCATTCACCAAACTTGTTCTCAATTTTTATATATTTATATATCCGTTACTCTCTACGAGTGAAGTAAAAGGGTATACTAGATTCGTTGAAAAGTATGTAACAGGCAGAATGAAGCGTTTCCGACCATATAAAGTATATATATTTTTGAACTATAAATGCTATGTATAATTCCATCAGTATATATAGCAACACCCAGGATCTAACGCGTCGAGATCTCATCGCTCCGGATTAAAGTGGAGTAAGTTTGACGGAACCCTGTTCCCGTGTTTTTCTCTATATTTTTATATATGCATATATTCTCGTGCCAATTTTATTTGTATACGATTAGTGAATATATACATTTTTTAATGATAATTGAAGGATGACCGGTATTATAAAAAAAAATATTTTATTGTTAGCCTCTTCCAGACAATATATTTCATTAATAGAAATTAAATGTTCAATGTTTAATATTGTTTAAATAAAAATAACTTTTGTTTTTGATATGCAAAGATAAGTGACCTCAGAGCGACGTTTGTAGTCGTGAATAGCTAACAATTTTTGTTGACGTTCGCACCATTGTCCGGTGATAAATTCGATACTCTCCGCTAAAAACAATTATAGTCAACTTCTCATACTCTTTCTATGCTAGCCTTTAAGTTCAACAATCAATATAGTTTTGCTATTAATTTAACTACAACCAAATAAGTAGGCAAACAGTTTCAAAAGGGGTGCTGACGCGAGAAGTGGAGTAGGTCAGAAACGATGATATAACGTTTGACGGACACCTTGACAAAAGGGGATCGTATTGCGCGGCCCGCGACGATCCATCAGGCACGTATGAAGGGGAGGGAATGTGGCCGAAACATTGCCCGATCGTTTTACGATCAAGCTAAAGCTTAGCTTGTAGGGCAGTGAGGACTGCTGACTGACGAACGGTACGAACTTTTATAGGCACTTCTAATATTTATTCTCGTCATGTTGAAGTGGTGAGGGGCTTACCAAGATCACACGACCCAAAATCGACGAGCTTACGCTGGCAACCTGGTGCCTGAACTTCGGATGCCCCTCCCTCGGCCTTAGTCCTTTCTCAGGACACGGCCACTAATACGACGACGTAACAAGCGTGTAGATTCCAGAAACATAGACGTAGCGCCAGTTCGTTTTAAACGTTGCAACACTCAGTCTTACGCCGACAAGCTCTAGCCGCCGAAAGCTCTAACCTAGCCTAAACAGCAGAAACTTATGTTGACCGGCGCACATCAGTTCTTAGAAGACAGGCGCCAATCAATAAATCTGTTATATTGGTGGCAAGATCGAGTTCGCATTGTTATATTTACTGAGAAAACCATCAATCTTATACAGTAATGCAAGCAGATGACATTGGCTTCTTAAGTTGAAGTTGAGTTGCTAATCAGGATGTAGTTTAGATTCCGAGTCC
This sequence comes from Drosophila teissieri, assembly GCF_016746235.2. Taxonomy (NCBI): domain Eukaryota; kingdom Metazoa; phylum Arthropoda; class Insecta; order Diptera; family Drosophilidae; genus Drosophila; species Drosophila teissieri. Next base: position 23,113,403 of record NC_053029.1, on the reverse strand, counting down.
AATAGAGCACGGCAAAGGAACGCGGAATGTCTTTTTACTAATACGGGGACAGGAAGGGTTAATATTTGTGACAAGAGAGGATGACCTAAGCCTGGCGCATAGCTTATAATATCGAAATCCATAATCTCCAACTTCCTGCATCGGAGGCTTCTCCAGAAACGATGCTATAGATTTGTAAGTTAGAATTAAAACATCGAATTCTGGGTTATCCAATTAAGCCATTTTCTTCTGTCAAACGTGTAATTCAACGGCAAGTTGTCGATCCCCCTTAAGCACAGCGAAACGCACACCCGCCGACATAAGCCGCGTGTTAATCATAATCCATTAGAAATCGTGATTTCGGGTCCCGCCGTATGTTTATGTTATTGCATAATTTTACATCACCTCCAACTACGTCACCAGACCTGCTGACTACGTCAGAATTTTAGTAAGGACGGCATAGCCGCTCACCTTATTGAATATGATTTCTTTAACAGCCCACTTATTATTCCGATATAAGCGAAAGATATTGGAGCTATTTAGAAATCCATGTAAGTAGATTGTTGATAGCTTGTAATTAAAACCCGAATTTCTACAAAGAATTATATGTCTAGTACACCAGAAGAGTAGTGGAGACGCTTGATTGGAATTGTGTGAAAGAGGAACTTAAGGTTTAAGGTGGCCCGCTGTGAAGACGCTTGGGAGACTTGAAATTATCGCAACAGAGCTCGTGGACATATTCGTTATTCTTGTTTCGTTTACAATTAACAGACCCCTATTAACTATACGTAACAACACGTAAATGTACTGCCTGAAAATCCTGTCTGTAGTCGGTAGCGACAGGACCACACTACTGATTAAATAGTAAATTGTTTGTTGCATCTTGTCTGCAGCCTTCACCGATTGAATATAATGGTTCTGCGGTATCTCAGCTAAAAACAAGAGAGAACGCTATAGTCGAGTTCCCCGACTATATGATACCCGTTACTCAGATGGTGAAAGTGCGCAGGACACAAAACACTCACAGTTTTTGCGGTTTGTGGGCGTTAAAGTGGGCGTGTCAAAAAGTTTTTTGGCAAATCGATAGAATTTTACAAGACTAATACAAAAATGAAAAAATATCAAAAGTGTGGGCGTGGCAGCTTTTGGCGGTTTGTGGGCGTTAGGGTGGGCGTGGCAAATATTTTTTTGGCAAACCGATAGAAATTAAGGAGACTAACACAAAAATGAAAAAATATCGAAACATTTTTCAAAAGTGTGGGCGTGGCAGTTTTAGGCGGTTTGTGGGCGTTAGAGTGGGCGTGGCAACATGAATCGACAAACTTGCGCTGCTTCTATGTCTCTGGAGTCTGCATGCTGAATCTCAACTTTGTAGCTTTTGTAGTTCCTGAGATCTCGACGTTCATACGGACGGACAGACGGACAGACGGACGGACAGACGGACATGGCCAGATCGACTCGGCTATTGATCCTGATCAAGAATATATATACTTTATATGGACGGAAACGCTTCCTTCTGCCTGTTACATACTTTTCAACGAATCTAGTATACCCTTTTACTCTACGAGTAACGGGTATAACAAGAGAGAACGCTATAGTCGAAATTATATTTGGAAATTATAGGAAGCTAGTGGAAGTGCGAAGGAGAAATTTCAACACTGACAGTTTTTGGCGGTTTGTGGGCGTTAGAGTGGGCGTTGGCAAATCGAGATTTACAAAACTAACGAGGGACGGACAGACGGACATGGACAGATCGACTCAACTATTGATCCTGATCAATATATACTTTATATGGTCGGAAACGCTTCCTTTTGCCTGTTACATACTTTTCAACGAATCTAGTAATTATTAATTAAGGCTAAACGCTTCAGTATTTTTTGTATCGATTTCCTTTTTCCTCAAGGCTGTTGTTTGTGATTTCCTGACTACTTTTACCGTTTGTCCGAATTACATTCGCCGAAGCTCAGTTAGCTCCGAAATTGCTTATTGACGTCGCATCGATCGCTGACCAAAAAGTTGTCTATAGTTGTCGTTAATAAATTTTTCGTGTTAAATGAAATTTGGCAAGCGCTTGCAGCAATAATAATTCAAAATTTGATTTATTTCAAACTACATACTCGATATACAACCGTAACTCCAATATTGTATCCTTAACCCATACTAATGCAGATAACCTCCTTCTCACCTGGTCCTGTTATATTGTCTAGCTGTACTCTCAAACTTTGTGCAGATTCATAAACAGTTCCATTTACCTTGCTTTTTAAAAAGTCCATAGAGCAATTAAGTTTTACGGTCACCTGGAAAGAATCCTTTAAATATCCACTGCATAAAAGGGCAGCAAGCTTAGTGCCATTCCAAGACTGTTCAAACAATTAGCTTAGCTACAACACCAGTTTAGATCCATTGTTCCCCCTTGCCATAAGCTTGAACTCCTACTTCGCTTCTACTTAACGAATCCTAGTACAATTTAGTAACAAAATCTCATATGTCTAGCTAAGAGTTCCGGAGTTCATCAAGCCAGTAATCTTGGTGCAGTATTATTCGGCCTTTTTATCAACGACTTAGGTAACTTTTAATTCTAGTGCCAAGTTTATCCTGATTCGTCTATTTTTATGACAAGAGATCAGCACTCGATACCGAACCAGATCTTGATGTGGCAAATCATAATAAGCCTCAACTGGAAGATGCTTATCAGGGCTTTCGGCCGGATACGTCCTTCATGCATCCTTCAAACCACGCCAGGTTTAATATATTCTGAGTCTAATCTAAATCGAATCTAAAGTCTAATCTAAAAACTATAATAAATTGTCATTCCATATAGCAAATTCAAACGAAAACTCTAGCATCTGAAAATGCATGCATGTTAAAAATACTTATAAACATTTAATACGCGTCTTCGCGTCGAATGATACCTTAATTATTAACATCCGAAAAACTGTTTTCAAAAATAAGATTTTGGGTACTGCCTAAAACTAACTTTTTTCCTGTTGGCTTATCTGTTTTATCCAATCTAGATAACAGATAAAAGCGTTCAAGATCCTATAAAGTATATATATTCATGATCAAGATATCAGGGAACTATAAAAAATGCTAGCTTCCTAGTTCGCAGCACCGACAAACCAATTAAAACTGTCACGCCCACACATTGTTGTAATTATTCAAATTTTATTATTTATTTCGCCAATTTTTATCGCTTATGATCACAGAGTTTTCTAATTTGGTATACACCACAATATGAACAATACATATCTGTTTTATTTATTCATTATACCTGTTACTCGTAGAGTAAGGCCTTGATTCGTTGAAAAGTATTTTACAGGTATAAGGAAGCGTTTCCGATTATATAAAGTACATATATTCTTGATCAGGATCAATAGCCGAGTCAATCTGGTCATGCTCGGCTGAACGTCTGTCTGGCCGTCCGTCTCTCCGTCCATATGAACGGAGATTAAGTTGAGATTAAGCATGCAGACTCCGGATACATAGACGCAGCGCAAGATAGTTGACCCATGTTGCCACGCCCACTCTAACGTCCACAAGCAGTCCAAAACTGCTACGCCCACAATTTTAAAACAGTTTTTGATATTTTTTAATTTTTTTATTTGACTTGTAAATTTCTATCGATTTGCAGAAAAACTTTTTGTCACGCCCACTCTGACGCCCACAAACCGCCTAAAGCTGCCACGCCCACACTTTTGAAAAATGTTTATTAATTTTTTTATGAGTATTGTAAATTTGTTTTGATTTGCAAAAATGTTATTGCCACGACCCCCATAACGCCCACAAACCGCCCAAAACTGCCACGCCCACACTTTTGATAATTTTTCGCAATATTGTTAGTCTTGTAAATTTCTCTCGATTTGCCAAAAATCTCTTGGCACGCCCAAAAACGCTAAAAACTGTTAGTAACGTGAGTAACGGGTCAGATAGTCGGGGAACTCGACTATAGCGTTCTCTCTTGTTCTAATAACGACCATAAAAGTATTTTCTTATTCCCTTGCAGAAGGGTAAAAGACATTATAAAAGTATATAAAGTATATACATATATACATTTAACAGTAACTATGTCCGTCGGTCCATCTAGTTCCGTCGGTCCGCGAACTAGTTTTAAAGCTACATACATATAGGAACGATCCTACAGCCTTCTATTGTTTATAAATGTAATATATATTCTTTATAATTCGGAACGGGACGGTCTTTAATTTTGATCAAAAAGTTTTCTTATTCGGTATAAATCTATTTTCTTTTTTTATGCATATTTTCACCACCACTAGCTATAATATTTTATTTTTACACTTTCTTTGCTTTCTCGTATAGAATTTCATTTTTTTAGTCATTCTCTGCGTATTGTTTAGTTCCGGAAATTTTTTTCAATTGTCTTTTGTTTATAGTAGTAGTAATAGTTTATGCAAGTATACTATAACCTACTTATGTATCTGCGTATATGTGCCGACATACTTAGATGGTAACGGCGTTAATGGTTTTTCAGGTGCCGTATACATATGTAAGCATTTAATAAGTCGATAAAAGTAAAAGCTACATGCAAAAACCTTAACACAGTACTTCAGTATTAATTTTCAGATCTATTTGTCTGAACTTTAAAACATTCCCTTCATTTGATTTAAGCAACAACAATACAATAAAGATCCGTTATATTTTGTTTTATTTTCTTTTTCTATGCTTTGGTAAAGCTTTTGTGAGATTGTGGTAGCTCTAGACTCGACCAACTTGCTCTGAGATCGTGATCAAGTTGGCTGCTGCAATTTCTTGCGCTCTCTGAGCCATGTCATGATTCACTGAGCCATTCCTTTCCCTGGCTCATTCGTAAGCTCGTTTTGCAGTGACTTTTCTACTTAAACATTTTATATAGTCGTACGTATGTAGCTACCGCTTCAGTTTGGTGCTTAAACGCGTTGCTCGTACTTCATTAAGCTGTAATCAGTTCAAGTGGTGTTGCTATCGCTTAGTACACATACTTTGAAAAGATAATATAGTCTTATGTTGTGAACATCCACCAAAAAGTATAGTTGAAAAGCTTACAACATTTCGAGCCCGAAAGGAATTTAACAAATTAGAACAAGAACTGTGAAAAGTCAAAGTATACGCCATTCAAACGACTATGAGAGCCATGGATCTCAAAGGATTTTACCAAACTTTTATTTCGTTCCTGATCTTGTGTATATTTTCCGATTTTCCTGAAGCATTTGCAGTTCGTGTTGCCAACTCACAGCAAAATCACCCTAAGAAAGGTAAGAAAATCTGAGACTAAACAGAAAACATCAGCTCATAAATATAGGTAATTTTTACACCTAACCAGTCTTGGAATATTATGTTGTGATTTGTCAACTGTACTTAAACCTTTTGTTAAATGTGTATTTTTATATAATGCGTATTTAAACTCTTAATCAGGACTTTATTTCGGGGGTTGACCTAGGAATCTAAACTATAGATCTTTAATGTATTTTTGTCGGAAAAGAATTAGAAAGATTAACGTTGGTTTGCTACACTTCCGTTTCCGTTCTCGTGAGAAAATATAAAAGAATTATAAATTTATTAGTTTGCCATATTTCCAGGCGCCCATGCTTGCAATAGTGTCAATTTTATTCACTATGACTATAGCATGTTGCAACTTTTTACGGATTAAAAAGTATGTAGCGATTGTGATTCAAAACACACCAAAACTTAAATACCGTCTTACTTATTCTACCCATATGAAATGAAAGGTAAAATTCTGCAAGCTAATTACATTTGTGAACGTTAGTTTCGTAGTAAGAAAGCGCACCAGGAGGGTGGTCAAAGGCAGCTTCTATATGTGAACACACGAAAGCTTAAAATTTGTTGAGATGGTGTGATGATCAGTGTGTGATGCTTAAAGCGAAAGGTATTACTAAAACGGAAGGAAATGAATATTAAAACTTAGGAAATATTAAATGTTTTAGGAAAAAGAGCAGTAAAGGCGTACCAAAAAACTGGCTATGCTGAATCCAGTGTAGATAGATAAATGTACTTTCTAAAATTTTTCCATTCGCCACGCTCGAATGAAAAAAGGCTGTTTGCTACATATCAGGTAAAATATGCTATTGAAAAGGGCAATCTAAGGAAAATTTAGTTTATATACTAAGTTTCTTATAAGTTTCGTCACAGAAAATACATTTTTGGTTTGTTAAAGGTTAACTCGCTTTTTAATTAATATTTTATGAAACATTTTAGGTTATTTAAATTAAATTAAAAACATGGCACTTTAACTTATAAGAGTTTCACTCCCTTTAAATAAATAATAATAATACAAATGAGTAAGAATAATAATACTAATAATACTGATCGCTTTTTTCTTTTATTCGTAAATCAAACCCTTTCTTTTGTATGTACTTTGCGCATTAAATGCTCTTTTAATTTTACTAATAGTGGTACTTCCTTCCCTTTTAAATTGCTGAATGACCTTGTCAGTTGTTAGCATGCTGCTCCCTAAAAATTTTATTTTCGAAAATACGAACATTTTAACAACCAGTAAGCTATTAAATCGATTAAACTCCGAGATGTTACCCAGCTACATATATAGAACTCAAGAAAACTCTGTAAGATTATAGTATGACAATATGTTGTACATTTCATCTTTCTTTTAAAAAACAACATTTTATTCAATAATACAATTTCCCAGAGTTTAGGTCATATTTCTTTTATTTCATTTCGAGGTAGTCATTTACTTTTCGAGGTAGAATAACACACGAATTAAAAACAAGAGTAAATGCTATATTAGAGTTCCCCGACTATCAGATACACGATACACAGCTAGTGGAAGTGCGAACGAGAAATTTCAACATATTATGAAATATCGGTAGAAATTGAGAAACCAAATAATAAAATAAAATAAAATTACAAAATTTTTTCAAAAGTGCGGGCGTGACAGTTTTTGGCGGTTTGTGGGCGTTAGAGTGGGCTTGGCAAAAGGATTTTTGGCAAATCGGCAGAGATTTACAAGACTAACGAATATCAAAAAAAAAAATTAAAAGTGTGGGCGTGGCAGTTTGCGCGGTTGGTGGGCATTAAGTTAGGCGTGGCAAAACGTTTTTTTTTAGCAAATCGCTAGAAAAGGTTTATAACATGGTTCTTTTTTAAATGTTCAAAGTTAAACTAGTGGAAGAGAGGTAATCAAATTATGTATACTTAATACAAAATAACATGTACTTTACTATCAGCTGTGTTTGCTGAAATCAAAAACGAATTCAACCAATTGTAGGTGTATGATTTAACAGTTAACAATTGATTGCAATAAGCACTCAGAGCTTGTGTATTTAGCTTTTGAGCTGGGTTTGTTACTTTTAGTACGCACGAAAAGGGTGTTCTTCGGACATATCAGTATAAAGATGATTTGAACGACTTTTAAATAATTTGCTAGTTACTTATTCTAGACATAAAGTACGTCCTTATATATGTATTTAATACAAATATATTATTAAAACTACGTCCTTATATTTATATTATTAATGTATTTATATTATTTTCCTGGCATTTTACCGTTGTCCTGTTAAGCACATACTAATGCACTTAAGTATTTGCGGTATGACCTGACGAAAGTTCACCCAGCTGGTATGTCGCGCGCTTAAATTTCTTTGACGAAGTTATCGCCATTCATATCTGACAAATGAACTTTTGGATGTGCGTTTTGATTTAAGCATACATTGTTTAGAAGCATTAAAATTTAGTACCATGTCATAACTATGTAAGTTATCTATGTTAACGTCAGATTTTATTCATCCCCAGCAGGTGGTGCATTTTTGGGAATACATGCATATGTAGAGATAAACGGGTATCTGATAGTCGATGCACATATTAGATTTAAGTATATACATATGTATGTACATACTACTATAACTTGGTATCTTCCTTAATTATCATTTTTTTAAGTGGTCCTTAACCAATAAATACAAGTGTTTTATTTGAAATCAATGCAAAAACAAAATACATATTTATTAAGCTTAAACCGGTCTGCAAGGGGTATAAAATGGTGCAGCCTTAAAGTATAACTGATTCAAGGTGACTTTAAACTGAAAATTCGTATATGTATTTGTGTTCATACAAACATATTTATTTAATGTTGGTATTACATACTAAACTTAAACATTCAAAATAGAAATACTTCTTCAAATCAAAACATATTTTTATATTGTTATTGTGGCTAAACAAATGGTCAAACTGTTAGGTAAAACCATGTCAGACATCTCTATTTCCATGAATACAAACTAACAGACTAACATATGTGACAGGTACGGAATGTGGGACTGGTTTCCGATTGCAATTATACAGTCCCAATATATACATACATACATATATACGCATACTATATAAATATGTATGTACACTAGTGCAAATGTTTCGAAATAACGTAATTGATTACACTAGCGAACAAGATAAATTGTGTAAAAAAGCTTCAGAAGTATCTTAAATCTTTTTAAGGATTTCATTTTAGAAATGCAATTTCTAATTCAGCAATCTCTATTTTTACTATTTTTTATTTAAAAACTAGCATATCAATCCTTCAAGCTAAATAAATAAATTGGATCTGGTAACAATATTTGGTGCTAGGACAACGAAAATATAAAAATGTATTTTTAAAAGATCCGTTGCAATGGACCAAATATGATACAAGCACACATAAATATACATATGTAGTATGTACACCGAAGAAATGAAATATTACCTATATTGAACTATATCAGTTGATTCTATTAATGATCATCGTAAAACTGGACATGTTAGTTTGCAAAGCCGTTTTGTTAATTTTCCGATAAGAAAGAGTTATACAATAATTAAAATAAATATTCTACAAATCGGAAAGTGAAACCTGTCTATCTTCGGGTTATGAAAATGGTATTTATCAAACTTACCAGCTCTCTTAAGCTAATATTAAAATAAATTTACAAGTTATAGGTGTAGTTTTATTACCATTTATTTGTGAATTATTCGCTCAGCTTAATACATTTATTTTAGAAATGTTTGCATGTATAGTTGTATATATGTAGATTTTCCATTTATTTTAAAGACTATTACGTCTAAAAATTGCGGTCCAAATACAAGTCGAAATTACTCACAAAACAAGACTAAGTTGAGAAGCCAGTTTTCTGGTTTACTTTAAAACTGTATTTGTAATTCATACATGTGTACAACAATATTTAATTGTGTGAAATGTCTGTACTATATATGAAGTTGTCTATGGAGCTCAACGAAATGGAACAAAAAACTAGTTGACGACAAAAGACAAAAAAGCTAATAATTTGGTGGCTTATAGATCTTTCATATTTTTAGATAATACCGTATTAAAACATTTATAATGAAATTTGCAGTAACGTCTCACAGTGGCGCCTTAGATGCTTTAGGGTTACAAAAATCACAACTCTTGAACCAGTTGAGATATTTTCATAATTTTATGAAAGGTAATTTTAGTACCTTTCGATTAAGTGGTAATACTATATGGTGTGATAAATAGTAGATTTTATACTCGAAAATTAATGTTTTTTGAGGCAGTTTTCTCAATTTTTATCCAATTTCGACAAATACTTTTCATTTGTTTTCTATGAAAATGCTTATATGGTACATATTTAATGTTTTAAAAACAAGAAATAAATAAATTAAAAAAAAATTTTTTTTTTTAATTTTTATTTTTTCAATTTAAGGATTAGGTAGCTAAAATGTATCCACTTTTTGTTCAAAATAATCATTCAGTTTTACTTCATTAAATATTTTTGAAGAATAATTAATCATTATACATTCATTTAAAATCATTACAAAGTCAGGGATTGAAAAACAAGCCGCCAATACAGGAAAAAATGTATGCCCGCCATACAATTTCGTACTGCGCAGCAACTGCGCTTGTAGCAGAATTTGCGTATGTTTAACGCGCCATTGTGCGTATGTTTAATTTGTATGCTTTTCAACTCTTTAGCTTTATTGGACGAGATCAAAACACATTTAATAGATAGGCAGAACAGGACTCGAAAACACGTTTTAAAACAAAATATATTTAGTTTATATACGTTCAAGATACGTTTGTTTCCTATTATACCCGTTACTCGTAGAGTAAAAAGATCTATAGCCGAGTCGATCTGGCCTTGTCCGTCTTTCTGTATGGACAGCTAGAAGCTAAAGCTAGAAAGTTGAGATTAAGCATACAGACTCCAGAGACATAGACGCAGCGCAAGTTTGTTGACTCATGATGCCACTCCCACAAACCGCCCAAAACTGCCACGACCACACTTTTGAAAAAATGTTTTGATTTTTTTTCATTTGTTAAAAGTATTGTAATTTTGTATCGATTTGCCAAAAAAACTTTTTGTCACGCCCACAAACCGCACAAAACTGCCAAGCCCCTATTTTTGAAAAATGATTTGATATTTTTTCACATATTTGTGAGTCTTGTAACTTTCTCTCGATTGCCAACAATTTGCCAAAAGAACCTTTTTGCCACGCCCACAAGTTGCTCAAAGCTGCCACGCCCACTTTTGAAAAATGTCTTCATATTTTTACGCCCACGAACCATTAAAAATTGTCAGTATGAAAATTTTTCCTTCGCACTTCCACTAGCTGAGTAACGGGTATCAGATAGTCGAGGGACTGGACTATAGCGCTCTCTCTTGTTTTCAATTTTATTATTTGTTTTGCCAATTTCTATTGATATGGCAAAAAGATTGTTGAAATTTCTCGTTCGCACTTTCATTGGCTGAGTAACGGGTATCTGATAGTCGGGGGAATTCGTCTATAGCATTCTCTCTTGTTTTCATCCATCTTCTTTTTCCGCCCGCGTGATTTGCAAGTCGGCCTTTTTAATTTATTGACAAAATAGGTTGAGAAAAAAGTTTTAAGACTGAACCAAGCTGAGTTCTTTTAATAGAAACTATGTCGCCGACTTCGTAATTTGATGCTGATCTTCGTCGTAAATTCTATCTCTTTTTGTTCTCGTTTTGAATCAAGAATATGTTTTCTTGCTTGGATTCTAAGTTGATCGCGATCGTCGTTGAAATTCTTAATCATTTCATCCTCTAAAGGCGCTTCTTCGTTCTCGGTAATAGCTCAAATGGTAAAATTTTGGTGTTTCTAGCCAATGTTTAGCTAATGACTTGTTGTACGCTACTGACGCATTTATACCATTGTCCTAGGTCATCAATTGAACATTTTGAAAGGTCTGAAACTATATATAGCCTAAACTTCTCCGACGTAAGCGTAGAACTTTTGTCAGATATTGCAAGACTTGCAACAGCATCTCTTCAATTTGGTTGATTTGGTCGGAAAAAGCCAGCAGAATATGGTGAAACTGTTGATTACTGCTAATGTGTTTATATTGTTTGTGCGCTGACTCCAGAGGTCCAAGAAAATCTATTTGGTACGTTTGTAGAGGTTGCTCATCTTTGCTGAGTGGATGAAGTTCGCCTTCTAGCTTTCCTTGGTACTTTCGTTTTGGTACGTTAAAAAGTGGCCGTGCTTGTTTAATGATTTCTCGTTGCATAACCGCAGATACAACTATGAGTTAGCTGTCGTCGACTAGTTTGTTCAAAAGTCCTTGCTTCATGAAAAACTCGTGCTTTGTCTTCTACGATAGAATATCGATTTTTGCTTTTAGTTTGTACAAAAGTCCTTGCTTCATGAAAAACTCGTGCATTGTCTTCTACGAAAGAATATCGATTTTTGCTTTCAGCTTGTCGCCTTGAGGCTGGGTATACTTCATTTTACTGTGAAGGCTGCTCTCCGTGATCATCATTATGCTAGCGAATACGTGTGCCAGCTTTGTGTTCGTCGTCTTATTGGAATTCCTACAGCTGAAGGAAAACAAGTATTCTAGAATATTTATATTAAGCGTTACTAATGATTGTTTGTGAATAATTTTCCGAATTAATTATTAGGAAAATTTCTATTGATTCCTTCTTTGCCTCGACACGTTGCCGAACTCTCGACTGGGAGCTTCTGTGTGTATACTTTATCCGAATGAAAAACTTGAGAAATCTTGCAAAATTGTATTTTGCCCTGTTTTTCACGTATTTTATTTCTTGTTTTTAAAACTTTTACCATCGAGCTGTTCTTTTCGCTTAGGTTTTTATTGTATACTTTTTGTTGAGCCCCCAAATGATGTGGTACTGTGTAGTGTTTAGGCTTTTAAGTTCACACAATCCCACGGAGTTATCATTATCAGGCATGCTCCAGTAATCGTAAATTTTTTCGAGCCAAATTTTTGGGCCAAATCTTTTGTTTTTGTTTTTAGATGCTCTGGTTTTCGCAAAATTTTTGGTATCGTTTTGCTATAGGAATTTTTCGTTTCTCATCGCTTCTTGCTGCTCAAACAGCATACTTTTTTCTTTAGTCACAATTGAACTACGTGGAAAAATGCCTTTTATATTTGCCCTTGCTTGTTTTGAAGCCAGGAGAAGGCAGAAATTGGAGGGCATGTGAAAATCTTATCTTATCTACCCCTTACCCCTTAGTACATAAGATCTGATTTGATAGAAAAAAAGCTATTTACTTTCCATTTCGGCTAGACAAAAGTGCCCGTTTTACAAATCGAAAAAGTCTTACGATTTCAAAAACCCGTGCACCAATTTTTCGATTTTAAATCGAAATCGTAAAAATCTTACGAATTCGATTACCTGAGCATGCATATGTTGTATTTATGTGTTAAATTTACTGATTTACCGATCCCTAATGATTTAGATTAACTATTGTTTAAGGGTTTTCGCATTTGTTGATGGTCGTGTTGTATCCATGCATTTTTTCCGACCACATAAAGTATATATATTCTTGATCAGGATCAATAGCCGAGTCGATCTGACCATGTCCGTCTGTCCGTCCGTCTGTCTGTCCGTCTGTCTGTCCGTCCTAATGAACGTCGAGATCTCAGGAACTATAACAGCTAGAAAGTTGAGAATAAGCATACAGACTTCAGCGACATAGACGCAGCGCAAGTTTGTCGATTCATGTTGCCACGCCCACTCTAACGCCCACAAACCGCATAAAACTGCCGCGCCCACACTTTCGAAAAAGGTTTTGATATTTTTTAATTTTTGTATTAGCCTTGTAAATTTCTATCGATTTGCCAAAAAACTTTTTGCCACGCCCACACTAACGCCCACAAACCGCCTAAAGCTGCCACGCTTACACTTTTGAAAAATGTTTTGATATTTTTTCATTTTTGTATTAGTCTTGTAAATTTCTATCGATTTGTCAAAAAACTTTTTGCCACGCCCACTCTAACGCCCACAAACCGCCAAAAACTGTCAGTGTTGAAGACTCTCCTGCGCACATTCACCATCTGAGTAACGGGTATCAGATAGTCGGGGAACTCGACTATAGCATTCTCTCTTGTTTTTTTATATTTTTGTAAAAAACACAGCTACACTGTGTACCTGCCATTAGTTGCAAATTTCGGCCATAGCATTTAAAAGCGAAAAGCTAGCTAAGTTAAATACGAATGCTTTCTACCGACACAGTTTAATTTTTATATATATTTTGTATTTGTTTTATTTAATGCAGAAAATCAACCGGATCTTACACCAATGGGGTCCTTCTGGCAGCAACATGTAGCCACTTCCAGTAGTTCAACTCCATTTGATTCACCATTTTTTTCAGCAACACACGGCCTTGTTCAGACTCACCCCTCTCTAGGAGGAAGCCAATCCGGGCCTGCTCCATTAAATGGCAATAGCCTTGGGACTGGTGTGCCTTCCTCAATATTAGCTGGTACTAAGCCTTCTCTAACCGCTGGAAGCGGGTACCTGAACTCACGCGGAAGTCTACCGACCTCTGCACGTTATCCAGCTAATAAGATCACAGGAACCGTGGTCGAACCCAACCCAAAATCTCCTTTCCGTCACTTAGATTTCTCTACTAGTGCAACTGCCGAGCTGCGTCGCAATCCTGCGCTATCTGCTCCTGATGAATGTGCACGCGCTTGTCGCGAGGGCGAGCCTCCGAGAATTTGCTATTATCATTTTACGTTGGAATACTACACCGTATTGGGAGCGTAAGTACTTTGCAATTAAAAAATGTTTGATTAGTAAGATTAGCTGCTTTAAAACACAGTGTTTGGTCGCAAACAATTTAATGAAAACAAGAGAGAACGCTATAGTCGAGTTCCCCGACTATCTGAAACCCGTTACTCAGCTATTTGCAGTGCGAAGGAGAGCACATACAGCACATACATACAGACAGCACATACAGTTTTTGGTGGTTTTGTGGGCGTTAGAGTGGGCGTGGCAAAAAGTTTTTTGGCAAATCGATAGATATTTACAAGCCTAATACAAAAATGAAAAAAATATCAAAACATTTTTTAAAAGTGTGGGCGTGGCAGTTTTGGGTCTGTATGCTTAATCACAACTTTCTAGCTTTTGTAGTACCTAAGATCTCAGCGTTCATACGGACGGACAGACAGACGGACAGACGGACATGGTCATATCGACTCGGCTATTGATCCTGATCAACTATATATATACTTTATCTGGTCGGAAACGCTTCCTTCTGTCTGTTACATACTTTTCAACGAATCTAGTGTACCCTTTTACCGAGTCGATTTGGCCATGTCCGTCTGTCCGTCCGTCTGTCCGTCTGTCCGTCCGTATGAACGTCGAGATCTCAGGAACTACAAAAGCTAGAAAGTTGAGATTAAGCATACAGACTCCAGGGACATAGACGCAGCGCAAGTTTGTCGATTCATGCTGCCACGCCCTCTCTAACGCCCACAAACCGCCCAAAGCTGCCACGCCCACACTTTTGAAAAATGTTTTGATATTTTTTCATTTTTGTATTAGTCTTGTAAATTTCTATCGATTTGCCAAAAAACTTTTTGCCACGCCCACTCTAACGCCCACAAAACGCCAAAAACTGTCAGTGTTGAAGACCCTCCTGCGCACTTTTAATAGCTGAGTAACGGGTATCAGATAGTCGAGGAACTCGACTATAGCGTTTTCTCTTGTTAAATGACCGTATTCTGGTTTTCCAATAATGAATAAAGTTTGTTACAAGTGACTTAAATAAAAACAAAAAATTAAATATTTATGTTTTTATACAAAATGTATATTTTATAACCTCATATAAATAAAAGAATTTAATAAAGGAATAATGATTTTATTTAAATAAGAATAATTGTCAAAAACGACTTAAACGAAAAAAAATTGTTCGATTTGAGGATCTTAGAGTTTGGGTTGCAGAATATATATTTCTTCCTATGCCTATTTTATATATATAGATATATGTACTTTGTTTAAGAAATGAAACTTGTTAATTTACCATGGATGTTGACTAAAAACTACACCATTAAGTTGAATACACAGAAACAAAACTTATACAAGTAAACCAGCGGTAATTTAAAATACTTGAAATATGAAATACTATAAAAAAATACTATAGTAAAACCTGAAACTGAACTACGAGAACTTATTTACAATTAATTATCGCTCCACGGAGTTGATCTGTATGCTATTGATAAAGTCCATATCTTTGCCGTGATTATCCTGCAGAAATAGGGATTGATGGTTGAATATAGCACATAAAACATAAAGTTAACCCCTTAGGATGTTCAGACTCACTGATCCTATTGCCCAAACTGTAGATTTAAGGTCATCGTTAAATCGACCTGGGGTCCGATCGAAGCTTGTAGAATAGCAAAAATACCTTCATTGTATTTTTTTTTTTTAGTAGGTGACACTTTGATTACAAAGTTTTTGACAATTCCTTTATGTAAATTCTATTGAAAAAATAGAATCTAAATGTCCAAATAGTTGGCTATGTCTTTGCTTAAAATTGGGGAAGGCTTAAAATTAACCCTATTATTTATTTATTTCAGAGGAATATAATTTTTATCTGAATGACCTAATTTAAACATTTATATCTACACACAGTGCGTGCCAAGTATGTACTCCAAACGCAACGAATACGGTTTGGAGTCATTGTCAGTGTGTCTTAGCTGATGGAGTTGAACGGGGAATTCTAACTGCAAATCGTATGATACCCGGCCCAAGCATTCAAGTATGTGAAAACGACAAGGTAGTTATTGATGTGGAGAATCATATGGAGGGAATGGAAGTTACTATACACTGGCACGGTATATGGCAACGTGGATCGCAGTATTATGATGGCGTACCTTTCGTCACTCAATGCCCCATTCAGCAGGGTAATACCTTCCGTTATCAGTGGACAGGAAACGCCGGGACACATTTCTGGCATGCTCATACCGGTCTTCAGAAACTAGATGGACTGTACGGCAGCGTTGTGGTTCGACAGCCACCGTCAAGAGATCCTAACTCCCATTTATATGATTTTGATTTAACAACACATATAATGCTTATCAGTGATTGGTTGCATGAAGATGCAGCAGAGCGCTATCCTGGTCGATTGGCTGTTAACACAGGCCAAGATCCGGAGTCCATGTTAATTAACGGAAAAGGCCAGTTTCGTGACCCAAACACTGGCTTTATGACTAATACTCCATTGGAAATATTCACAATTACACCAGGACGTCGTTACCGCTTTCGGATGATAAACGCATTTGCTTCAGTCTGTCCAGCACAGGTAACGATCGAGGGTCACGGCATGACGGTTATAGCCACCGATGGTGAGCCTGTGCATCCTGTTGATGTTAACACAATCATTTCATTTTCAGGTAAGTTGCTTTTTCAATCGAATCAGATATCCATAATGATATTAATATAGTGATTATTTTAGAAGTGATTACATAATTACAGATTGCCTAATCATTTTCTTAACAATAAAAAGCTTGAGCAGAGTCCTCCCCGCCATCAGACTTTATTTTTGAAAACTGTTAAATTTCTAATGTTTTCGATATGTTAAAACTCCACAAAAATTTCTAGAACCCACATGAATTTTTTTTTACTAATTTTATTATCTATGATATAAATTATTTGGATTATGAAAGGAACAAAGATTTCAATTTAATCCTACAATTGAAAGTTAAGCTAGGGGCCCCACAGCAGTAATCAGTATCAATGTGCCTTCAAACGTGGAGATCTCTTTAACTAAAAGATGAGATTACTCGCGCAGGTTGAACTATTTCTGGCGGATATGGTTCACTTTAAGAGGGTGCTCTACTCCTTCTGGTGAGGTTTCGGGTTCACTGTGCTAGATCACTTGATCACGGGTAGATTACAGTCTTCCTTCAGCGAAAATACTCTCTTGTTAAGGCTACGGTCCTTGGTAAAAGATTGGTTTTCTTTCCTGGATTCGGTCCGTATTATGATTGGCTTCTGCAGTTTCATAGGTTAATGAGTCCTCTTTTTGTGTCTCGTCCATACTCCGATTTTGACTGCATCTGGAATAACTCTTTCTCCACTTCCGTGATTGGTCGGATTAGCTAAGTGTTGTTTTCAGTTATCAATACAAGTTTTTCGGTATAGCGGTGAAAATTAAACCGATTAAAAAAAAAAAAAAATTGTCAAAAAGGCGGAAGTGACATTTTAGGTCAGTTACTGGCAGAATTGTTTTGACAAATCAATAGTAATTGGACAATAATAAAATAAAACAAGAAAGAACGCTATAGTCGAATTCCCCGACTATCTGATACCCGTTACTCAGCTAGTGGAAGTGCGAAGGATAGTCTTTAACACTGACTGTTTTTGGCGGCTTGTAGGCAAATCGATAGAAATTTACAAGACTAATACAAAAATGAAAAAATATCAAAACCTTTTTCAAAAGTGTGGGCGTGGCAGTTTTGGGCGGTTTGTGGTCGTTTGAATGGGCGTGGCAACAAGTTTTTTGGCAAATCGATAGAAATTTACAAGACTAATACAAAAATGAAAAAATATCAAAACATTTTTCAAAAGTGTGGGCGTGGCAGTTTTATGCGGTTTGTGGGCGTTAGAGTGGGCGTGGCAACATGAATCAACAAACTTGCGCTGCGTCTATGTCTCTGGAGTCTGTTTGTTTAATCTCCACTTTCTAACTTTTGTAGTTCCTGAGATCTCGACGTTCATACGGACAGACAGACGGACAGGCGGACATGGCCAGATCGACTCGGCTATTGATCCTGATCAAGAATATATATACTTTATGTGGTCGGAAAAGCTTCCTTCTGCATACGTTACATACTTTTCAACGAATCTAGTATACCCTTTTACTGTGTTTGCCGCCCACTCTAACGCCCACAAACCACCAAAAACGGTCAGTGTGGAAATTTCTCCTTTGTACTTCCCTAGCTGAGTAACGGGTATCAGATAGTCGGGGAATGGCCCTTTGTGAATCATTAGCTCTTTACCAAAAATTCGAATAGCCTATAATGGCAACCATTTAAAAACATAAAGATCGTAAAAAACGTATGCCTATAATAAACTCAAATTCTACTTAACTATATTTTTGATTAATTTCATACATTCTAGGTGAGCGCTACGATTTTGTTATAAGCGCCGATCAACCTGTTGGAGCGTATTGGATACAGTTACGTGGACTTGGAGAGTGTGGTATTCGTAGAGCTCAACAACTGGCTATCCTGCGTTACGCTCGTGGACCTTATCAGCCAGCATCTTCGCCGCCAACATACGATGTTGGAATACCGCAAGGAGTCGTAAGTATCTGTTCACCAAATACAATCCTTAAATGCTGCCTATATATTTTTTTAATTTTGAAAAATTAATAATTTCCATAAATACTTAAACAATGCTACTTTTTTGGGCCATAGATACAGGAAAAAAGTTGTTTATAAAATATTGATTAGCTCAAGAAGCTTAATGTATGGAGGGAACGTAGGCATATTATTTATTATCATATTATTGTTATTATCGAAAAAGGGCTCGTTAAAAAGCATAGTATAGCTTTTAAATTTTCAATTCATATCTATATATATTTGAAGATAATTCAAATTATGATGAATTCAAGGACTTATGGAATTCCACTTCTCATTTGTTTTAGCAAATTTGATTGCTTCTTATTTTCAACATAAAATGTGGTCTCTGGTTAAATTAAGTTAAATTTATCCCTTTTTCAATTAGTGTAAAAATTCAAATATAGACATAATTTAATTAACTGGTGTGTTTTTATACTGCATGGTTGTGAATATATTATTTACATAGAAACCTAGTTAGGTACTTTTACGTGTTCTTTTCTGAAACGTTAGATATATATATGTAGCTATAAATAATATGTACATACACATGATATGTACATATATGTTTAAAATATATAGATATACAGATGTATATTTATATATGTATGTATATTTTATATATTATAATTTATGTAATTATATTTAAAGTCAATTAAAATTTTTTTTCTTTGTTTCTTTAAATACCCAATATGTACATTATCAACAAAACAAAAACTACTTAAACTTCGGTTAACCGCACCTGTATATAAAAAACACAAATATCATTGTATTTAATGACTTTCCAAAACGCACCAAATAAATGAAAAGGTTATGAATCCTTTGGATGCTCAATGCAACCGTCAACGTAACGATGCCATATGCGTAAGCCAACTTAAAAATGCTCTTGAAATTGATCGTGGTATATTGGCAGAGAAGCCAGACGTTAAAATTTTTTTACCATTCCGGTTCTTCGTATACCGGGCTGAAGATCTTTTTCAGCCAAACACATACAACAGATTTTTAGGTACGTAGCAAAAAAATTTGTCTTATTATAATCACTAAGTACAAATATTCCAGTGGCACCCACCGGCGACCATGTAATATCACTAATCGATGAAATTTCGTACCTATCGGCTCCAGCGCCACTGACTTCTCAATATAATGATATAAACCCAGAACAGTTTTGTAACGGAGATAATCGTCCTGCAGACTGTGGGCCAAATTGTATGTGTACTCATAAAATTGACATTCCACTTAACGCAATTGTGGAAGTCGTTTTAGTCGATGAAGGTAAGCTCTTTTTTAAATATATATACATATATAAATATGTGACTATGTTATACCCGTTATTCATTCATATTTATATTTCTAAGCCCTTGCTTCCGTTGTTCCATGGGAAGGACACACGTTAGAAAGCCTTCTATCAACTTACATAGATAAAGCATGTGTCCGGAGCAACGTTCTGGAATCTCGAGTTTTTAACTTTAAAAGATTCTGAGAAATAGACATTCATACGGACGAACAGATAGTGATCCTGATCAAAAATATATATACCTAATAGGTTTTACAACATTCAATGAAGTATCATCGAATCTAATATACCATTTAACTCTACGAATAACGAATATAAAAAGGGGTAATGGATTTATATTTAAATAGCAAACTGTCCCTTATAATAATTACAAATATGGGTTTTGTATAGCTAGGCCTCGATAAAGATAGTGCTTTCTCCATGTCCTATAACTTTATTGTCACATTATTATAGTATAGTTTACCGAAAAAATGATTCCCAACGCTTAATAAAGAAATGTTCACCGACTTTAGGACCTTTGCCGTTTCAAAACTACTTGAAAACTAGCCGAGTAATTGTTTTTTTGTAAGATTTCAAACAACAAAGTAGATTAAACATTTTCGTAGTGAATTAGTAACTTCATTTAAATTTTTATTTTTTCAGTTCAACAACCCAACTTGTCACATCCTTTCCATTTGCATGGATACGGGTTCAGTGTCATTGGTATTGGCCGTTCCCCAGATTCATCAGTGAAGAAAATCAATTTAAAGCACGCTTTGGACCTGGACAGGCGCGGACTTTTACACCGTCAATACAATTTACCGCCGACTAAGGATACAATTGCAGTACCAAACAACGGCTATGTTGTCCTGCGGTTTAGAGCTGACAATCCTGGTATGCTACAAAAACAACGTTGAGTTTTTTGCATACCTAATAATGCTAAATTTAATCGTTTCAGGCTTCTGGCTTTTCCACTGTCATTTTCTTTTCCACATTGTTATTGGTATGAACTTAATATTACAGGTCGGCACTAACGCTGATCTGCCACCTGTTCCACCAGGATTCCCAACATGTGGGGACCACACACCATCCATTCCAATAAATTAATATTTTACCCGACCCACAAGTAAATGAACCCATATGGCGACAAAATTGAAAAGAGCAAACAGGAATTGCATACATTCTGATTAAATAGTTTGCAAAAAGCATCCTCGATTACTATATATGAATCAAGATTGTATATATATATATATATGTATTTAAAACTCACAAAGCACGGTTTTTGCTTAATAATTGTAAACACTGCCAATGTCCAATTATATTTATAAAACAATGTACCTTTTCTTCAATGTTCACCCAGGAGCTTACTATCAAATGTATATATTTTATTATTTGTGTGTATTTGTAGGAACCAAAAATAACAATACATTAATTTATTTTATGAAAAAGCCATTATGTAACCTTTTTGTTGTTAAATATGACTGCAAGTAACCAACCACTTTCCTTTTATTTTATACAAATTTCTTTGAGCCGTATTTTTTGAAACTAGTAGCATTTTCATTTTTTTCATGATGTTCATACACAACTATTTTCAAATACAGTTGCGTTCGAAGAAACATTGTGAAATGGTTAGTATTTAACTATGTAATAATCAAACAAAGTTTTTTCCGCGATTATTTGATATCGATTTACTTTCCTGTAAACGTAAATTTTCTGTACAAAATAAATATATTTAAACTGAATTTTAAGAATAATTGTAATGATTTAAAAGGAATATACTATTATCAATTTTAAATATTGCAATTTTTTGCTATTTAATTGGTAATATTTTCATACACAGATGTCTTTTTATTTTACGTTGTAGCATGCATTCTAACAAATCAACTGCCATTTACACATTTTTCTGCAACTTTGTTTATTATTAAAATGTAAATACCATACATGTTTTCGTATATAAAATAAAATGTCATTTTTTATAATTGTAAAATAAACTTTTAAATAACAAACCAAAATAATTACTTGTGACAGCTAAGTTGATTGTCATACAAGCATTATTGTAATTATGGTTCCAAATTCTTCAATTCTGGGTAATTATAAATGTACACTCAATTGTTAATTTGCTTATATATATATAATAAAAATAAATACATTTATTTAAAACCCCGTTGGTAAAAGGGTATAATAATGTAGACATCTGTTACGTACATATGTTATGTTACTGAGAAAGTCAACGAGGATCCAATAGAACATTGTGGAGTCCAACAAATTGCTTGCGAGTCTGGTCACGAAAACACGACAGTATTATCATTTTGGATCTTGCCATATACAGATAAAATTTAATATTCATTGAATGAACTTATAATTATAAAACAGTATAAAATGTACCAATCGAATTAACATTTTTTTTTTTATATTTTTAACCTTTTTCATTAAAACGGTTGAACTGAGATAATGGAAAACAAAAAAACTAAAAAATCGAAAATTCGGAAACCTTGTGAAATTTTTTTCACATTTTTTTTAGTCTTGTACATTTTTCTCGATTTGCCAAAAACCTTTCTCTTACGCCCACTCTAACACCCACAAACCGGCAAAAACAGTCAGTGTTAAAATTTCTCTTCGCACTTAAACTAGCTGAGTAACGCGTTTCAGATAGTCGGGGAACTCGACTAAGGGTTCTCTCTTGTTTCAATAGTAAACAGAAGCACGAATGTATTGTATGTATAAATCCTACCTCATATTTTCTAACATACAGGATACCGAGGGTGAAGATCTCATTGACGATGTTTAAAAATGGGTAAGTTTGACGGAACACAGTTCTCTTATTACAACTGCTATTGCAACTATATAAATATTTATATATATATACATATATAAATGTTAGTGCCAACTTTGTTTTTTATAATTAACGTAAGCGGAATTAAATAAAATAAGAGTTATAGAAAATACAAAAATATATAACACTTAAAAGTTCATATTTTTAGCATTTTCTTAGTCTTATGTTATATTTTTTAGTAATTATTAATATTTTTAGTAAAAGCCTGAACTTTTCAGCGTCGAGTATCAGAGAAAAAACGTGAGCCCTCAGAGCGACGTTTGTGGTCAAAAGTAGTCTGAATTGTTTGTTGACGTATACACCTGTCCTTGGGGTAAACTCAATACTCTGCGCTATAAAGATAATTAGTTAAAGTATTTTCGCGTATAAAAATTCTACAATGATAATTGTTAGTTAAAGTATTTTCGTGTATAATAATTTTGATTTCATGGCAGTTCAAGATTAATTATTTAATTAATTATTTTTTTATAATTTTTTTTAATATTATATTTAATAAATTTATAATGTGAGGAGGGATGTAACACCATGAGCTTTTAAATCCATTTTCAGCTTTGACGGACAACGCCTTCTGAATCTGTTTCGACTGTCCGGCCGCACGCCCGCGTCCTGAATGCGCGACTCGCGCCCGTACTCTGCGCTTGCATGACCTACGCGTGTTTGACTGACTGACTGTATCGATCTCCGCGTACTTTCACTGCCTGACTGTCCCGAGCTGCGCCTGACTGACCCTTTATAGGCCGCGGGGATCCCGCTATTTCCCTTATTGCGCACGGCTCGCTCGGGTGCAAGGTCCAACTCATGTCCCGTTATTTCACGGTTTGTCCTCTTTAAGCTCGTCCAGACTCCACACCGTTACCGTTCGACCTCTGTGCCCTTGGCCGGATCGAGTCCAAGGTCCAGCGCTGTACCGTTAGTTCACAGTTTCTCCGCTTTGCCGGGGTCCAAGGTGGTTTTTGGCTGTTGAGAGGTTCGATTTTTAGACCGAGTGGTGCGCATATACCACTCGAACGAACCGACCAGAAAATCCGATGTACTATGCCTGGTCGTCTGAGGGTATGGAATCTTTATTGCTTTGTCTGACTATGTGGCCGGCGGAAAATTTTAGTTTCTTTGGCCAAAACTGGTATCAGTAAAGCTCCTACTGACCGGTACCAAACGTATCGGTCAGATCGCAACAGATTGTGAAGCCCGAATGTATCGGTTATCAGTCTGATTTTCTAAATTAGCTAAAAACTGTTTTAGTGGGTCAGTTCCAGTAAGAAAATTTCAAAAATGAGAAAACGGTGACATATTAAATTAGTGTTTTTATTTTTTGAGATTTAAACACCGGGCAAGTTTTTAAGGGAAGATCTAAGCCTTCCCTCGTTTTACAGTATTACCAACTAATTTACGCTTTGACAAATTTTTGCTTCTTTCTATCTGCATTAATGTGAAAGAAGTCTGGCTGGTAAACATTTTGCTATAAGGTGTATTTCCTTTAACAGCCACTTCTTTCTTATATAAATAATGCCTTCTTACAGGTATATATGATATGATAACGATAAATCAAAACCACAAATTTGAAACGATACTATTTAGAAATTAATTTTTGTGATACGTTTGACAAGGAGGGTATGAGCCTTCGGCCCTAGAAAATGTAAGAGGAACAGACTCATGGGCCCGGAACTGCCTCTACACTGACATCAGCTCACAAAAAAACAAAATATGAAGTGGCGAATGATTGCCACGTTTTTATCTTGTTTGGAATAATTTTTGGGAAAAACTCGATTGCAAGAACAGGTAACAAACAACAACATTAGACTCAGAAATAGACCAGCGAACTCCGACGGTAGCATATGACTGCACAACTGTGTCGACGTTTATGGGCGCCTGTTATAAAGCACCGTACGTAAATAAGACTCTTGTCGCAAAGAGCACTTCGTTTACTGATAGCAACAAAGAAGATGGAAGTCGCAACTTAACGAGTGTCACTACGAGGTTAAGCAATTCTATTTCAGGAAATAGCAACGTTCGGCAACCGGCCATTGACTCCCAAAAATAGGGGAAATGAAGATATAGTACTGTTAGGTGGGAACGCAAAGTTGATCCAATCATTCACGGGTGTCTATGAAAAACTTTATTTTGGTATAAAATACCCTATATCACTAGAAAAGTGGATTTTTCCCTCAGAAGAGTTAGCGTATTCGGTGGATGCTCGCCTCCAAAAGAGTCAGAGTGTACCAGAACCCTTGAAAGCTGTCTTTTTTTTAACGCGTGGGTCCACACCTCCGGCCCAAAAGTCCGAGAGGCCCAATATAGGAAACAGTAAAGAAACGGGAATATATATAAAATATACTAAAATTAGGAGGTTATAAAAGGTTTGCATCCCAATTTAAGCATCGTAAAGCAATCAATAAGAAGTCCGATGAACTCCGTATTGTGGACTCCAAACAGATGATCTATACTCAAGGATCGGACGGACTAGAGAAATGAAAACTGATTTTTTTTATCAAATTCCTCTGACGAACTGCTTTTCTTGTTTCAGCTCACTGCGAATTGCAACGGCTAGCTCAGAGAGTTTGTTTGTTCGTCCCACCAAATTTATGATTAGTGTGATTGCCCGACAAAAGAGAAGACAGCGTTTCAGGAATAGCTTTATTCAACTACGGACTCCTGTTCTTTTATCGGCGCGTTTATCCGTTCTAACTTGCGGACTCTTGTTGACTCCCGGGTATAGCTCTTCGCGTGCTCTCACTGACTACCCTCGTATCGACGGGTGCGCGTTATCACTCTCGGATTGACTATTTGCAGCGTTCCTCTTGCTTTATGACTGTGTCCACACCTTCTGTATCTGTTCCGACTGTCCGGCCGCACGCCCGCGTCCTGACTGCGCGACTCGCGCCCGTACTCTGCGCTTGCATATATGACCTTCGCGTGTTTAACTGACTGCCTTGAGCTGCGCTTCGCCGTCCCTTTATCGGCCGCGGAGATCCCTTTTGCGCACGTCCCGCTCGCGTACAAAGTCCAACCCATGTCCCGTTAGTTCACGGTGCGTCCTCTTTGTGCTCGTCCAAAGTCCACACCGTTACCGTTCGACCTCTGTGCCCTTGGCCGGCTTGAGTCCAAGGTTCAACGCGGTACCGTTAGTTCGCGGTCTCTCCGCTTTGCCAGTGTCCAAGGTCCATTATTTCCCGTTCGACCTGGACGTCCTTAACTCCTTGACTAGGCCGCTCTCCTGCACCTTAATTTGTGGGGAGTTTTAAGACTCCTCACACCACCTTTTTATAAATTTATAAAAGAAAACACAATAGACACAATATGCTATGAAATACACTAAAAAAAAAACCATATACATATAAGGGAACTGTGAAGTTTCCAGAGATAAGCTAAACAGTTTCAGAAGAGGCTTATCCAAGGCTTCCGCACACAAGTAAAGCTGTTCGGAATGAAGTAACGTAGAATATGTTTTGAAATATCTGGGCAATAGATCGGATTATTCGATGTTACCGTAGTATTTAAAAAAAAAGCAAGGAAGGGTATGTGTATAAGGGTATACTATAAATCTGCTTCGGATCCTATGCAAACTGGAACTTACAACAGTTTAAATAGTTCTTGTAAAACTGAGCATTAGGCACGGTAAAATGTAACCTTTGTTTCGTTGGCATATTAGTGCCATTGTCCTGGAAAAGATCTTGGGCCGAGGGAGAGGTATCCGATGCGATCAGGCTCTATCAGGCGATCGTAAGCTCTTCGTATTCTGGTCGTGGGAACTCTCGCCTCTCCAACATTATAAGAATAAATATTAGAAGTGCCAGTAATATATCTGGATTAGTACCGTTCGTCAGTCATCAGTCTTCACTGCCCCGCAAGCTTAGCTGACGCTTGATCGTAAAACAATAGGGAATGGTTCGGCCACATTCCCTCTTCTTCACACGTCCGTGTGCCAGATGTCAACATTTTTTACCTACACCAACTTCTCTCGTCAGCACCCCCTTTGAATATCATTAATAGTAGTTGTAGTTATATTATATTTTTATTGAATAATATATGGTTGGCTAGTGCCATGTGTAATAAAAATTAAATTCTAAATAAATACTCGCCGCTGAAGAGTAAACTCTATTTTTAAAAATATTAATTATTAAACATTTAATTTTTGTCAATGAAAGGGCAATGAAAGAGGCTACTAATAAAATCTTTTCAATGCCTAACACACAATACAATTACAAAAAATATGTTGATCGTAAAAGAAATAGAGTTGGCACGAGAATATTTTTATATACAAAAGATATAAACAAAATCTGGGAACTGTGTTAAGTCAAATTTACCTCACTCTAATCCTGGGCGATGAGATCTTGACGCGTTGGATCAACGGGGTTGAATTTGTTGGACTTATTCATACATTTATACAAAATATATCGTATACGCACATAAAAAATAACATATAGCAAGTTTATATATGTATACATGTGGGGTTTTATTATTATAATATAAGTTTTATTTGAATTTTGTAACAAATAATATAGGATATTGAAATTAATCGTCACCGTCGTTGTATTGTTGTCGATCTCGTAGCCACACAGGCAGAACGCACAACTTCCTTCTTCTCCGAGCAAAAAACAACTCTTTCTCTACCGCTGTCGTAAAGCACTTCGCCCTCGTAGCGTTGCGCTTTTTCTCCTCGTTGATCGTCGTGTTTTCGAATTCGCCACCTCGCTAATTCGCCATTATCTTCATCTCGTCGTTGTTATCGTCGTTGTCGTTGTCTAGGGATCAGCTGTTTCATACTAGTGGGATTAGGGTAAACAGCCAAAAACCAATCCCACATACATATATATATATATATGTATAGAAATTACATATGTATAGATGGTGTCCGCGTCACGCTCCATCCGCTATCTGAATCTACAATTACCGCACTTGTTGTTGATGTAATTGTTGTTACTGTATTTTAGCTGGCATTTAAGAAAAATTCATATGAGCATTATTTTTTTTTTGTTTGTTTTGCCGGCTGCTACATGTCCGTCTGTCTGTCCGTACGAACGTCGAGATCTCAGGAGCTATAAAAGCTGGACAGTTGGGAATAAGGATGCAGTCTCCAGAGACATAGACGCAGCGAGACTTTCCTCTCCCGAGGCTGTCTTCTTTTTTAGTGGGCTGAGGTCTTCTATACTGGAATAGAGCTTTCTCTTGTCTATTTCCGTAATCGGTTCTACAGGCTAAGTGTTCCCACCCAGGAGTAATATTTCACTATTCCCCTTATTTTTGGAGGTAATGCCCTATTGATGAATACTGTGGCCGCTGGGCTGGATATTCAACACTCGTTTATTGACGAACATTATTTTCTTTGTTGAGATATTGTTAAAATTCTGGCTGTTTTGAATGTACTCGTTTGGTTGACTTCTCTGATTTTTCTTTTATTATGGTACTTTTATAGATAGTCCCTTCAAAAGTATGATATGGATCTTCAGGTTGAGTAAAAAATGCATAGGAGCACTATTTTCTTTTGCCTGTTTTGTCGGCAGCTTATTTGTTTTTTATTATTTTTTTTTAATTCCTTGCTATTCCTCTCGGGAACTAAGGGAGCCTTCCATGTAACTCTGTTTTGTGCTGTCTGTTTAGCATTTTCCCATGTGATGTTTATTTGGGTAAGTTCTTGTTGTTCTTCTCCATGTTGCTCTTGGCCTTCCTACCCTCCTGCTTCCTTGGGGGTTCCAGTCCAGTGCCATCCTTACTATGCTACTAGGGTTTCTCCTGAGAGCGTGTCCTATCCACATCCATTTCTTCTTCCTTATTTGGGTGTGTATCGGGGGCTCGCCCGTAACGCGCCACAGCTCTGTGTTGGCTATTCTGTTTGGCCAGAATACCCCACATATGATTCTCAGGCATTTATTGCTGAAAACCTGCAGCTTCAGCGTTATTTTCTTCGATGCGTGCCATGTCTCCCTTCCGTATAGCAGTATGGATTTCACATCCGGAGTTTTGTTCGTCGGCTGATTTGTCGGTCTCTCCATATGCGGTATAGTCTCCCAAATGCTGACCGGGCTTTGCCAAGACGACTCGAGACATCATCACCCACTCCTCCACTGTTGGATATGATGGTGCCAAGGTATGGGAAGCTGGTGACGAACTCGATTGGGTTCCCATGTACGTTAATGTTTCCTTGACGCATAGCTTTTGTTTTTGCTACGTTTATCTCGCTGCTGGCTATCCTGACGAGGTTGTCACTTTTCCTCTGTATGTCGCCGAGTCTGTGAGTGATAAGACAGATGTCGTCTGCATAGTCCAAGTCGTCAAGGTGTCTGGTGAGGCTCCACGTAATTCCGAGCTTGGACGAGCATATTAACTCGCTCATTAACTCGTCGACCACGATGTTGAAGAGTAGAGGTGATAGCGGGCATCCTTGCCGAATTCCGGTGTTCGTCTGGAAAGGTGCACTTGTTTTCCCGTTGTGCAGTACCACCAGGTTGGCATCGTCATACATCGATTTGATGATAGCGATAAGATTAGCAGGTACTCCTTTCCTTGCAAGTGATCGCCATATACATAGCTGCCCTTTCAACTGAGTCGAATGCATTCTTGAAGTCGATGAACAGGAGGTAAAGCGGGGCTCTCCATTCCACAGCTTGCTCGGTAATTATGCGTAGTGTGTTTGCCTGGTCTACGCAACTCCTGTGTGGTCTGAAGCCTGCCTGTTCGTCTCGGATTGTTGGCTCAATTTTTTCCTGGAGGCGTTCGTTCAGTAGTGTAGCTAGGATTTTATAGCTAGTGTTGAGCAGTGTTATCCCTCTACAGTTGTTGCAGTCGCTAAGGTCGCCTTTCTTGTGGAGCTTCACGATGATTCCGCTTATCCAGGAGTCAGGCACAGTCTCGCCTTCCCATACGCGTGCGAAATGTGGATGCAGGGTATCAGCCATCAGCTGAGGGTCAACTTGAAGCAGTTGGGCTGGTATGCTGTCCTCGCCGGCTGTCCTGTTGTGTTTCAGCTTCTTTATTGCATTCACAATCTCTCTTACATTTGGGGGTGCAGAGGGTATCCTGGTATTCCCACTTGGTGGCGCAATGCTTCTGTAGTCCGTTGCCACGTTTGGTGATGTGGTGTGGCTAATTCCCATGAAGTGTTGGCGCCACCTCCGGATCTGTGCACCATCATTGGATAAGAGGTTGCCTTCTAGGTCTCTGACTGGCTGGGTCCGTCTGTGGTGGGTTCCGGCAATCTGCTGGTATAACGAGCGCATGCTGTTCTCGCCGGCTGCTCGTTATGCGTCTGTCGCAAGTCTATCCAGTAGCGCTCGTTTCTCCTTTCTGGCCGCTCTTTTCACAACCCTGCACAGTTCGCGATATTCATCACGGTTCTGTGTGAGCTGGTCCGCCAGAGGCTTCAGATTGTTCCTCCTTCTAATCAGGTCCCAGGTCCCTTCAGATATCCAGTCTGCACTTCCGCGTTGTTGCAGCCCAATTAAATTCGCGTGCTCTCACTGACTACCCTCGTATCGACGGGTGCGCGTTATCACTCTCGGATTGACTATTTGCAGCGTTCCTCTTGCTTTATGACTGTGTCCACACCTTCTGTATCTGTTCCGACTGTCCGGCCGCACGCCCGCGTCCTGACTGCGCGACTCGCGCCCGTACTCTGCGCTTGCATATATGACCTTCGCGTGTTTAACTGACTGCCTTGAGCTGCGCTTCGCCGTCCCTTTATCGGCCGCGGAGATCCCTTTTGCGCACGTCCCGCTCGCGTACAAAGTCCAACCCATGTCCCGTTAGTTCACGGTGCGTCCTCTTTGTGCTCGTCCAAAGTCCACACCGTTACCGTTCGACCTCTGTGCACTTGGCCGGTTTGAGTCCAAGGTTCAACGCGGTACCGTTAGTTCGCGGTCTCTCCGCTTTGCCAGTGTCCAAGGTCCATTATTTCCCGTTCGACCTGTACGTCCTTAACTCCTTGACTAGGCCGCTCTCCTGCACCTTAATTTGTGGGGAGTTTTAAGACTCCTCACACCACCTTTTTATAAATTTATAAAAGAAAGCACAATAGACACAATATGCTATGAAATACAAGAAAAAAAATGCATATACATATAAGGGAACTGTGCAGTTTCCAGAGATAAGCTAAACAGTTTCAGAAGAGGCTTATCCAAGGCTTCCGCACACAAGTAAAGCTGTTCGGAATGAAGTAACGTAGAGTATGTTTTGAAATATCTGGGCAATAGATCGGATTATTCGATGTTACCGTAGTATTTAAAAAAAAAGCAAGGAAGGGTATGTGTATAAGGGTTTACTATAAATCTGCTTGGGATCCTATGCAAACTGGAACTTACAACAGTTTAAATAGTTCTTGTAAAACTGAGCATTAGGCACGGTAAAATGTAACCTTTGTTTCGTTGGCATATTAGTGCCTTTGTCCTGGAAAAGATCTTGGGCCGAGGGAGAGGTATCCGATGCGATCAGGCCCTAGGTTGCCATCGTAAGCTCTTCGTATTCTGGTCGTGGGAACTCTCGCCTCTCCAACATTATAAGAATAAATATTAGAAGTGCCAGTAATATATCTGGATTAGTACCGTTCGTCAGTCATCAGTCTTCACTGCCCCGCAAGCCCCCCTTTGAATATCATTAATAGTAGTTGTAGTTATATTATATTTTTATTGAATAATATATGGTTGGCTAGTGCCATGTGTAATAAAAATTAAATTCTAAATAAATACTCGCCGCTGAAGAGTAAACTCTATTTTTAAAAATATTAATTATTAAACATTTAATTTTTGTCAATGAATGGGCAATGAAAGAGGCTACCAATAAAATCTTTTCAATGCCTAACACACAATACAATTACAAAAAATATGTTGATCGTAAAAGAAATAGAGTTGGCACGAGAATATTTTTATATACAAAAGATATAAACAAAATCTGGGAACTGTGTTAAGTCAAATTTACCTCACTCTAATCCTGGGCGATGAGATCTTGACGCGTTGGATCAACGGGGTTGAATTTGTTGGACTTATTCATACATTTATACAAAATATATCGTATACGCACATAAAAAATAACATATAGCAAGTTTATATATGTATACATGTGGGGTTTTATTATTATAATATAAGTTTTATTTGAATTTTGTAACAAATAATATAGGATATTGAAATTAATCGTCACCGTCGTTGTATTGTTGTCGATCTCGTAGCCACACAGGCAGAACGCACAACTTCCTTCTTCTCCGAGCAAAAAACAACTCTTTCTCTACCGCTGTCGTAAAGCACTTCGCCCTCGTAGCGTTGCGCTTTTTCTCCTCGTTGATCGTCGTGTGTGCGAATTCGCCACCTCGCTAATTCGCCATCATCTTCATCTCGTCGTTGTTATCGTCGTTGTCGTTGTCTAGGGATCAGCTGTTTCATACTAGTGGGATTAGGGTAAACAGCCAAAAACCAATCCCACATACATATATATATATATATGTATAGAAATTACATATGTATAGATGGTGTCCGCGTCACGCTCCATCCGCTATCTGAATCTACAATTACCGCACTTGTTGTTGATGTAATTTTTGTTACTGTATTTTAGCTGGCATTTAAGAAAAATTCATATGAGCATTATTTTTTTTTGTTTGTTTTGCCGGCTGCTACATGTCCGTCTGTCTGTCCGTACGAACGTCGAGATCTCAGGAGCTATAAAAGCTGGACAGTTGGGAATAAGGATGCAGTCTCCAGAGACATAGACGCAGCGAGACTTTCCTCTCCCGAGGCTGTCTTCTTTTTTAGTGGGCTGAGGTCTTCTATACTGGAATAGAGCTTTCTCTTGTCTATTTCCGTAATCGGTTCTATAGGCTAAGTGTTCCCACCCAGGAGTAATATTTCACTATTTCCCTTATTTTTGGAGGTAATGCCCTATTGATGAATACTGTGGCCGCTGGGCTGGTTATTCAACACTCGTTTATTGACGAACATTATTTTCTTTGTTGAGATATTGTTAAAATTCTGGCTGTTTTGAATATACTCGTTTGGTTGACTTCTCTGATTTTTCTTTTATTATGGTACTTTTATAGATAGTCCCTTCAAAAGTATGATATGGATCTTCAGGTTGAGTAAAAAATGCATAGGAGCACTATTTTCTTTTGCCTGTTTTGTCGGCAGCTTATTTGTTTTTTATTATTTTTTTTTAATTCCTTGCTATTCCTCTCGGGAACTAAGGGAGCCTTCCATGTAACTCTGTTTTGTGCTGTCTGTTTAGCATTTTCCCATGTGATGTTTATTTGGGTAAGTTCTTGTTGTTCTTCTCCATGTTGCTCTTGGCCTTCCTACCCTCCTGCTTCCTTGGGGGTTCCAGTCCAGTGCCATCCTTACTATGCTACTAGGGTTTCTCCTGAGAGCGTGTCCTATCCACATCCATTTCTTCTTCCTTATTTGGGTGTGTATCGGGGGCTCGCCCGTAACGCGCCACAGCTCTGTGTTGGCTATTCTGTTTGGCCAGAATACCCCACATATGATTCTCAGGCATTTATTGCTGAAAACCTGCAGCTTCAGCGTTATTTTCTTCGATGCGTGCCATGTCTCTTCGATGCGTGCCATGTCTCCCTTCCGTATAGCAGTATGGATTTCACATCCGGAGTTTTGTTCGTCGGCTGATTTGTCGGTCTCTCCATATGCGGTATAGTCTCCCAAATGCTGACCGGGCTTTGCCAAGACGACTCGAGACATCATCACCCACTCCTCCACTGTTGGATATGATGGTGCCAAGGTATGGGAAGCTGGTGACGAACTCGATTGGGTTCCCATGTACGTTAATGTTTCCTTGACGCATAGCTTTTGTTTTTGCTACGTTTATCTCGCTGCTGGCTATCCTGACGAGGTTGTCACTTTTCCTCTGTATG
Organism: Drosophila teissieri; assembly: GCF_016746235.2. NCBI lineage: Eukaryota > Metazoa > Arthropoda > Insecta > Diptera > Drosophilidae > Drosophila > Drosophila teissieri. Next base: position 23,079,892 of record NC_053029.1, on the reverse strand, counting down.
TCGCCGAGTCTGTGAGTGATAAGACAGATGTCGTCTGCATAGTCCAAGTCGTCAAGGTGTCTGGTGAGGCTCCACGTAATTCCGAGCTTGGACGAGCATACTTCGCTCATTAACTCGTCGACCACGATGTTGAAGAGTAGAGGTGATAGCGGGCATCCTTGCCGAATTCCGGTGTTCGTCTGGAAAGGTGCACTTGTTTTCCCGTTGTGCAGTACCACCAGGTTGGCATCGTCATACATCGATTTGATGATAGCGATAAGATTAGCAGGTACTCCTTTCCTTGCAAGTGATCGCCATATACATAGCTGCCCTTTCAACTGAGTCGAATGCATTCTTGAAGTCGATGAACAGGAGGTAAAGCGGGGCTCTCCATTCCACAGCTTGCTCGGTAATTATGCGTAGTGTGTTTGCCTGGTCTACGCAAATCCTGTGTGGTCTGAAGCTTGCCTGTTCGTCTCGGATTGTTGGCTCAATTTTTTCCTGGAGGCGTTCGTTCAGTAGTGTAGCTAGGATTTTATAGCTAGTGTTGAGCAGTGTTATCCCTCTACAGTTGTTGCAGTCGCTAAGGTCGCCTTTCTTGTGGAGCTTCACGATGATTCCGCTTATCCAGGAGTCAGGCACAGTCTCGCCTTCCCATACGCGTGCGAAATGTGGATGCAGGGTATCAGCCATCAGCTGAGGGTCAACTTGAAGCAGTTGGGCTGGTATGCTGTCCTCGCCGGCTGTCCTGTTGTGTTTCAGCTTCTTTATTGCATTCACAATCTCTCTTACATTTGGGGGTGCAGAGGGTATCCTGGTATTCCCACTTGGTGGCGCAATGCTTCTGTAGTCCGTTGCCACGTTTGGTGATGTGGTGTGGCTAATTCCCATGAAGTGTTGGCGCCACCTCCGGATCTGTGCACCATCATTGGATAAGAGGTTGCCTTCTAGGTCTCTGACTGGCTGGGTCCGTCTGTGGTGGGTTCCGGCAATCTGCTGGTATAACGAGCGCATGCTGTTCTCGCCGGCTGCTCGTTATGCGTCTGTCGCAAGTCTATCCAGTAGCGCTCGTTTCTCCTTTCTGGCCGCTCTATTCACAACCCTGCACAGTTCGCGATATTCATCACGGTTCTGTGTGAGCTGGTCCGCCAGAGGCTTCAGATTGTTCCTCCTTCTAATCAGGTCCCAGGTCCCTTCAGATATCCAGTCTGCACTTCCGCGTTGTTGCAGCCCAATTAAATTCTCAGCTGTGGTCCTTAGCTGTCTGCAGGTGTGCTTCCTTGGGTGGTCTTCTAGTGGGATCAGCTGTTCCCGCAATGTGGACGTCATTTTCGTCTTCATAGTGGAGTCGCTAAGGAGGTGCAGGTTGAGGGGGGGGCGCTCGTCGGTGTTGGCTGTTCTCAGTATTCCTTGAGTAGTTGCGGTTTAACCAAAGACATTAGAATAACAAGATGCGTAACGCCATACGATTTTTTTGCACACGATTTTTTCGTGGTGGCTTTTCAAGTGGCTTTTCGCTCTCTCGAAATTTTATTCAAAAGCCAGGGAGCGGAGAGCTCTAGAGCCACCAGCTCTCTTGTACGCATACAGCGACAGCTGACCACTGTATTGGTGCACACGTATGCACATGCATTGTAAAAATGACAAAATATGCCCTTCATCTTAGAAGTTCTTAGACTTTAAATCTATATTATTTTTTATAAATTGACACCACTTAAAAACTCTAGTTCTGCATTGCCTTAACATAACAATTATTCAAATTTAACACAGAAATAATAATAGCACAATCTATGTACAAAAAAATGCATTATAATTTTAAAAGATGACTTTATATTAAAATAATTGTCATTAGAGTATTCACCGTGCGACGTGTGAAAAATATAAGAAGACAATGATTCGTCGGTGCTTATGTCCGCACTTCGTGCTTCAAGAAATCAATTTTGCAATAAATAGATTCCATATTTTTATTTATTTTATAAATATTAATTTTTTAATATGAATTATTTGTATGAAATATTTACTTTTGAAATGTAATTTCTTTTTTTGGAAATTCTTTGTTTTAAATTACAGTAGTAATAATAATTTACTTTGTATACGTTTTAATTATTTACTGTAGTTATTTAGTCAAATTACTAGTATGAAAATTAAGCATTTTCAGTATTTAAAATGCAACTAAGATTCATTTAAATTATTTTCTTATATTTCATTTTGTTGTTTTTAAAACAGCCCGCAATTATGGGTAGGCAGAAAAGCGCGCCAATTTTTTTTGTGTTTTTTTTTTTAATACGTTTTTTTTTTCTCTTAAAACGTTTGCTTAAAGCTGACTATACGTATAGCTCCTCGATTTTTTTAAATTTCGCTATATAATTGTATTTATAATCAATTAAAGTCGTTTTGTTGCATTGGTAAAGTACGGAAATATATTACATATTAATAATTATCAATATAAATATAAATATAAATATGTAACCGGTAGCTAATTCGAGCGGCGATTTTATCAAACGAATATTAAAAAAACTTCTTTCAAACCATAATAGTTTTGAATCGAAATTGACTAAAACATTAATCAAATTCGTTTCTTAGATCAAAATTGATTTCGGCCCGAAAATCGTCTTCTAGCAGAAGCACGCACACATACACACTATCTCCTTTAATGTTTTAACTCACACAAGTAAGACAATTCTATTTTTAGATTTTTACGCTCTCAATTTTAGGCGAGCGAAAAGAGAGCAATTTTGGTCGTCACCAAAAAAGTGGCTGCATAGTGCAAAACTAATGTATGGCCGTTACGCATCTTGTTATTATAATGTCTTTGGTTTAACTTTATTTCAAGTTCTCCAATGACTAACTCATGATCACTGTCTATAGATGCTCCCCTTTTGTTCCGTACGTCCAGTAGTGAGTGTCTCCATTTCCTGCTAATGCTAATTTGGTCGATCTGGTTGCGCGTGTTTCCACTAGGAGATGTCCAGGAGTATTTGTGAACATCTTTGTGTGGAATATTTGGGAATATTGTGCGGCCGATGACCAGTTGGAATAGCTGGCAGAGTTCCACTAATCTCTCCCCGTTGTCATTGCGAGTCCCAGACAGATCTTAGTCCGGTGTTGTTGGGGCCTACTTTCGCATTAAAGTCACCCATGAGGATGTTGATGTCACCTTTCCGCGTCTTGTTGAGGGTTGCTGTGAGGGCAGTGTAGAAGTCGTCCTTGGTGTCATCGTTGGCGTCTTCCGTCGGGGCATAGCATTGTATGATATTTATATGTTTAGCTTTACATCTGAATCTGGCTGTCATGAGTCTATCAGAAATGGGTTCCCGCAGTGTCTTTTTTATGCGTTTGCACACGTAAATCCCCACTCCGTATCTGCTGCCGTCACTGTTGCCACTATGTATGACTAGATTGCTATTAGATGTTGTTGTTTCCCCACTGCCAGACCACCTCATCTCGCTGATTCCGGCTATTGCAATGTGGAATCTCTCCATCTCCGCCTCGAACTGTGCTAATCTAGATGGTTCTCTCAGAGTTCTAACGTTCCATTGTCCAATTCGTGCATTGTTGCATTAGGCATTTTGGATGGAATAATACTTTCTAAAAACTAAAAAAGTAATTTTTGAGAGAAAAGATTGTGTGGCCATGCTCCCGTCATGGGTTGGGTTTGAACCCACGACCTCGTGTTTCACAGGTAGTTGCGCTATCCACTACACTACAAGGCCCCGTAGAGGCTGCTTATACTCGGCTGTAATTATTTGATTTTAATTTGCTGGTTTACATCGTCACTGCATTGCTTATGTCTGCTAAGCGGACTTCGTGTTAGCTCGTTCTTTACTGAAGTGGAGAACGTCCGCGGACTTCTTAAAACCGTCAATGATAACTTAAAGATCGCTCTGACGGCGAACCTTCTGGTGTTTGTGGTGGATTCCAAAAGAGGGACAAAAGAGGTATACATATTTTCCATATTTAGCTTCTGCAAGTACGGTAAGCTCAATATTTCCTGGTGGCCCGTTATGTTATGGAGTGTTCATGTATCTGGCGCTGGAATTTGTTTAAGCATGCCCTTCTGAGTTCAGAAATGTTCAAGTTTTCGTATAAGTATTCGGAATTGATTTGTTTTGTTGTTGCATTTTTGATAATCCCATTCGTTGAAAGCAAGATTTGGTGTAATTGTTCTTTTTATACCCGTTACTCGTAGAGTAAAAGGGTATACTAGATTCGTTGAAAAGTATGTAACAGGCAGAAGGAAGCGTTTCCGACCATATAAAGTATATATATTCTTGATCAGGATCAATAGCCGAGTCGATCTGACCATGTCCGTCTGTCCGTCCGTCTGTCTGTCCGTCCGTATGAACGTCGATATCTCAGGAACTATAAAAGCTAGAAAGTTGAGAATAAGCATACAGACTCCAGAGACATAGACGCAGCGCAAGTTTGTCGATTCATGTTGCCACGCCCACTCTAACGCCCACAAACCGCCCAAAACTGCCACGCCCACACTTTTGAAAAATGTGTTGATATTTTTTCATTTTCTTATTAGTATTGTAAATTTCTATCGATCTGCAGAAAAACTTTTTGCCACGCCCACCCTAACGCCCACAAACCGCCCAAAACTGCCACGCCCATACTTTTGAAAATGTTGTGAAATTTTTTCACATTGTTGTTTGTCTTGTAAATATAACTCTATATACCAAAAATCTTTTTGCCACGCCCACTCTAACGCCCACAAACCGCCAAAAACTGTCAGTGTTGTAATTTCCCTTCGCACTTTTACCAGCTGAGTAACGGGTATCAGATAGTCGGGGAACCCGACTATAGCGTTCTATCTTGTTTTTTTTTGGTTTTTAATTTTTATACCCGTTACTCGTAGAGTAAAAGGGTATACTAGATTCGTTGAAAAGTATGTAACAGGCAGAAGGAAGCGTTTCCGACCATATAAAGTATATATATTCTTGATCAGGATCAATAGCCGAGTCGATCTGGCCATGCCCGTCTGTCCGTCCGTCTGTCCGTCTGTCTGTCCGTATGAACGTCGAGATCTCAGGAACTACAAAAGGTAGAAAGTTGAGATTAAGCATACTGACTCCTGAGACATAGACGCAGTGCAAGTTTGTCGATTCATGTTGCCACGCCCACTCTAACGCCCACAAACCGCCCAAAACTGCCACGCCCACACTTTTGAATAATGTTTTGATATTTTTCCATTTTTGTATTAGTCTTATAAATTTCTATCGATTTGCCAAAAAACTTTTTGCCACGCCCACTCTAGCGCCCACAAACCGCCAAAAACTGTCAGTGCTGAAGACTCCTTCGCAGTTTCACTAGCTGAGTAACGGGTATCAGATAGTCGGGGAACTCGACTATAGCGTTCTCTCTTGTTTATTATAATATGATTGGTAGTTCGTTTATTTGTTCTTGGGGGCTTGTGTTTATATTTAGCTTTCTGCTTTCTTATTCTATGATAGATTCTATCATAGAGATATGTTGATACCCGTGTATGTTTATGATGAACATTTACTGTTGCTATGAGAGTCCATATGTGTCCGCAAGTCAGATTCCAGTATCTGTTTCATATGTGACAGAGAAAAGTGACAGTTGTTCTGTTAACTCTACTATTGCAGAGTAAGTGGTAAGGTTGGTTGAATGTTTCAGGTATTAAAAGTCCTTTCAAACAGATAAGTCCATGATCGGTATGTAGTTCGAGCTAGTATTGTCAGTAATTTTAGCTGTCATTGGTATGGCGATAAGGAGTACTAAACTAATCTAGTCTAATCTCTTTTTCCATTTAACAAGGACCTTTGCTCCCATTCTGAAATTACTGTTCTGTCTTGTCTTGTTTAATCATTATAGCTGAACATTTTGTGCACTATTTTTCTAACTTGTGGTCGATAAACATCTTCAATAGGTCTTTTTAATCGAGTATTAGTTTTGTTAAATTTTGACTTTATATATGGCTCATTGTCACAATAAATTGTTTTTGTTCGCCGATAAAAGTTTATAAGCTGTAATATTGCGATTTTAATGTTAGCATTGTTCTGGAAGAAATAATTGAAAGCTTGAAAACATGTTTGTTTCGGTGTTTGTTTATATTTTTATACTCGTTACTCGTAGAGTAAAAGGGTATACTAGATTCGTTGAAAAGTATGTAACAGGCAGAAGGAAGCGTTTCCGACCATATAAAGTATATATATTCTTGATCAGGATCAATAGCCGAGTCGATCTGGCCATGTCCGTCTGTCCGTCCGTCTGTCCGTCCGTCTGTCCGTCCGTCCGTATGAACGTCGAGATCTCAGGAACTACAAAAGCTAGAAAGTTGAGATTAAACATACAGACTCCAGAGACATAGACGCAGCGCAAGTTTGTTGATTCATGTTGCCACGCCCACTCTAACGCCCACAAACCGCATAAAACTGCCACGCCCACACTTTTGAAAAATGTGTTGATATTTTTTCATTTTCTTATTAGTATTGTAAATTTCTATCGATCTGCAGAAAAACTTTTTGCCACGCCCACCCTAACGCCCACAAACCGCCCAAAACTGCCACGCCCATACTTTTGAAAAATGTTGTGAAATTTTTTCACATTGTTGTTTGTCTTGTAAATATAACTCTATATACCAAAAATCTTTTTGCCACGCCCACTCTAACGCCCACAAACCGCCAAAAACTGTCAGTGTTGTAATTTCCCTTCGCACTTTTACCAGCTGAGTAACGGGTATCAGATAGTCGGGGAACCCGACTATAGCGTTCTATCTTGTTTTTTTTTGGTTTTTAATTTTTATACCCGTTACTCGTAGAGTAAAAGGGTATACTAGATTCGTTGAAAAGTATGTAACAGGCAGAAGGAAGCGTTTCCGACCATATAAAGTATATATATTCTTGATCAGGATCAATAGCCGAGTCGATCTGGCCATGTCCGTCTGTCCGTCCGTCTGTCCGTCCGTCTGTCCGTCCGTCCGTATGAACGTCGAGATCTCAGGAACTACAAAAGCTAGAAAGTTGAGATTAAACATACAGACTCCAGAGACATAGACGCAGCGCAAGTTTGTTGATTCATGTTGCCACGCCCACTCTAACGCCCACAAACCGCATAAAACTGCCACGCCCACACTTTTGAAAAATGTTTTGATATTTTTTCATTTTTGTATTAGTCTTGTAAATTTCTATCGATTTGCCAAAAAACTTTTTGCCACGCCCACTCTAACGGCCACAAACCGCCCAATGCTGCCACGCCCACACTTTTGAAAAATGTTTTGATTTTTTTTCATTTTTGTATTAGACTTGTAAATTTCTATCGATTTGCCAAAAAACGTTTTGCCACGGCCACTCTAACGCTCACAAACCGCCCAAAACTGCCACGCCCACACTTTTGAAAAATGTTTTGATATTTTTTTATTTTTGTATTAGACTTGTAAATTTCTATCGATTTGCCACGCCCACTCTAACGCCTACAAGCCGCCAAAAACTGTCAGTGTTAGAGACTATCCTTCGCACTTCCACTAGCTGAGTAACGGGTATCAGATAGTCGGGGAATTCGACTATAGGTTTCTTTCTTGTTCTGTCTGTGAAATGTAAGAGATGCTAAGTTTTTTTACGAAACATAATAAACGTTCTAGCTGAAAAAGTTCTTTAGTTCTTCGATTATCATTTGGTTTCGAAAGCAGTTGACCGTTGTAGGGTAAGGATAACTCGCTGTGTATCGTGGCAATATCAGATTGTGCGTCCTCTTCTAACATGAGGATGTGATGTCTGGTCAGTGCGTCTGCCATGTAGTTCTCCTTTCCTGGCTTGTAAAATATTTGGGCACTGTTCTCGTCGTTGAAAGCTATCCAACACTTAAATTTGGCGTTTGGATTACGATCTGATACAGCGAAAGTTAGGGGTTGATGTTCTGTGAACATATTTAAATTGTTTATCCCGTAAAGGTTGTTTTTAAGAATGCCTGGCGATGACTTTCGACAGCCACCGGTGACTATTCGTTATCTTAATTGTCGGGAGGGGCATGGTCTGAATCTAAATGGCTAGTTCTTCGTTGTATCTTTTGTTTGGCTGTCCCTGACTGCAGTATTGGCAAAGTTACTATCTTACATATATCGCTCGTAGTTGGCCTCTACTTCTGGTTCTGTAATAAGTTTTGTCATTTCTTAGCGATTAAAAATCATTTTTATACCCGTTACTCGTAAAGTAAAATGATATACTAAAATGGTATACTGAAAAATTAAAGAAGAAGGTACTTCCGAGAATAAATTATATATATTCTTCATCAGGATTAATAGTAGAGGCGATCTTTTTAATTTTTATACCCGTTACTCGTAGAGTAAAAGGGTATACTAGATTCGTTGAAAAGTATGTAATAGGCAGAAGGAAGTGTTTCCGACCATATTAAGTATATATTTTCTTAATCAGGATCAATAGCCGAGTCGATCAGGCCATGTTCGTCTGACTGTCCGTCTGTCTGTCTGTCCGTATGAACTTCGAGATCTCAGGAACTATAAAAGCTAGAAAGTTGATTCAGCATGCAGACTCCAGAGACATATACGCAGCGCAAGTTTGTCGATTCACGTTGCCACGCTCACTATAACGCCCACAAACCGCCCAAAACTGCTACGCCCACACTTTTGAAAAATGGTTTGATATTATTTCACATTTTTGTTAGTCTAATAAATTTCTTTCGATTTGCCGAAAATCTTTTTGCCACGCCTACTCTAACGCCCACAAGCCGCCAACAACTGTCAGTGTAGATATATCTTCTTTGTACTTCCACTAGCTGAGTAACGGGTATCAGATAGTCGGGGAACTCGACTATAGCGTTCTCTCTTGTTTGTTTTAATATCTACCGATATTTCAGAAAATGTTGAAACTTCTCGTTCGCACTTACACTAGCTGAGTAACGGGTATCTGATAGTCGGGGAACGGGACTACAGCGTTCTTTCTTGTTTCTAATAGCCTTGCTTATGAGTTTATTATCTGTCAATCAGATCTTATCGATTTATTTCCTCGTTGATCAAAGCCTTAAAGTGTTTACAATACACGAAGTTTGGACTTATTCATACAAATTTTGCACGACGAGGCAAGAAACGTACTTCAATATTAATCCAAACAAATGCTGGTACAATGATGAAACCGCAGGTGTCAACTAGACGTCCCAACCCCTTGGAAAGGCTTTTCGAAGATTATAGCATACGTTGAAGCCAACTTTTTCAAGATTTTCAAAGACTGCGTCGCTTTTAACTAAAGTAGTTTGTGGGAGTTAGGGTGGGCGTGGCAAAAAGTTTTTCTGCAGATCGATAGCAATAGACAATACTAATAAAAAAATGGAAAAATATTAAAACATTTTTCAAAAGTGTGGGTGTGGCAGTTTTGGGCGGTTTGTAGGCGTTAGAGTGGGCGTGGCAACATAAATTGACAAACTTACGCTGCGTCTATGTTTCTGGAGTGTGCAAGTTATCCAACCCGTAAACATAGCACTCTATCCCAGTTTATAAACAAATTTTAAATTTCAATCTAGGCGGCATTTCCTTTGTCTTTGTTTTTGTCATTGCTTTTGCCAGCGCTTAGCTACCCGCTAAGATAAATAATGAAACTCCAAAATAAACACAGCTTCCGATTGGAGACCAAACCATGGTCAACTTATTGCGCTTCAATCAAACTGCATCGGTCAGCATAATTGAATTTCACAATGCAGAGAAATAATTTCGGCATCAAGCTTTTATTCTAAACATAATTGAAAGTTCAAGAAGTTTCAAAAGAAAAGCTTCTGGCCGAGGTTGATTGGATCAGGATTTAGAATCTAAAAGCCAGTCTGTTTCGGGATCGGATCGAGAACGAAGGAAGATAAAATCTGATAATAGTGTCTTGTAATATTGTTTAAGTGAAAAAGTTTATCACCAATACCAGTCTACTCTTAGCAGTTTCTTTTTAAGCTCTGTTTTGTGAGTTTTGTTACGTAGGCGTATTAGTGCCCGTGTCCTGGGTAAGGACACCAGGTTGCCAGCTTAGCTCGTCGATTTTGGGTGGTGGGATCTTCGTAAGCCCCTCACATCTCCAACATAACGAGAATAAATATTAGAAGTGCCTGTAAAAGTTTGTACCGCTTGTTAGTCAGCAGTCCTCACTGTCCCACAAGCTAAGCTGTAGCTTAATCGTTAAACGATCGGGCAATGTTTCGGCCACATTCCCTCCCCTTCATTGTTTTAAGCGGAGAGTTTCGAATTCATCACCGGACAACGGTGCGCACGTCAACAAAAATTGGTGGCTATTCACGACTACAAACGTCGCTCTGAGGGCTCGTGTCTTTGCATATCAAAAACAAGGCGGATACTCGTCGCTGAAAAGTTATTTTAAGTTAAACAGTATTGAACATTGAGCATTTAATGTCTATTAATGAAATATATAGCCTGGAAGAGGCTTACAATAAAATATTTTCTTTTATCCCAGACAACCTTCGGTCATTACAAAAATATACATATATTCACTAATCGTATTAAAATAAAATTGGCACGAGCATATATGCATATATAAAAAGATAGAAAAACACGAGAACAGTGTTCCGTCAAATTTACCCCACTTCAATCCGGAGCGATGAGATCTCGACGCGTTGGATCCTGGTTGTTGCTATATATACTGATGGTGAATATTGTACATTCACATACATTAGTGCACCAATAATTTGTAAACTGAACCGTAACGTAATATGCACAAACAAAAAAGGAATATACACTAAGTAAAGGTCGTCTTTCTAGACGTATACATATATATACATACATATGTACTTGAATTGTGCACTTGTTTGGGAAAGTCACTGCTGTTATTTTGTCTTGCATGTTATGCTTGGTAGTAGGCGAGTGAGTTTTCATTGTTTTTGCCCAGTACACTGTTCAGATCTGTTGAGCGAACTCCGTTTCCCGCGCTATGCACTATTGGTGTTGCGGAATATTTATACGATCCGTTCTAGGGTGTGGTGGTGATCCCGTCGCCGCTGTTCTGATTTTTTTTAAATTCGTACTAGCTTCAATAGTGCTAGTAACATTAATATGAATGCGATGAACTCCTGCTGCACACGTAATATCTCACAGTGTTGATCACCTTGGCGGTGTTGTCGGATGCCTTGGACTCCTTGCCGCCCATCTTGAAACTTCTATAGGATGGTAGTTTTTCTTCAAGAGTATTCCTTATGCTGGTCATTGATCCTTCCAGTCTAAGTCCTGTTATCCAGGGTGTTGGTGTAGGATTGATTCCTCGCTCTTCTCGGCACTTTTCTTTTGACCAAAGTTTTTGGCGTTTAAGACAGTCTTCATTTGAGGATGATACCGCCCAAGGATAGATTTCCCGAGAATAGAATCGCGAGGATGGAATCTCGAGAAGGGAATCCCAAGTATTGAGTCCCGACTACTGACTCCCGAGTATTGACTCTCGAGAGCTCGGTGGGCTACGGTCTTTTTTTACCTGCTTAGAGCTTTTCCTGAGCTACTCCGGACATCGGTCTTCTATGTCAAGTGTTCCCACCTAGGAGTCATATTTCTAGATTTCCCTTATTTTGGGAGTCAATACCCCCTCGGTGATCTCTGCGCGTAACTGGAGTACGTTTTTTTTCTGCGACCTATTGCGGCCACTGAACTGGTCATCGGACACTCGTTTATAATTGACTTGCATTTTCTTTGTCGCGTTCCGTCTGACTTACCGCGATAATAGTTCCCCCTCCCCTGCTTTAGATTCTGGTTGTGAATCTTCAAAGTCTTATGATCTTACAAAAAAGGGTGTACGTAACAGTTTAGTTCGTCCTTTATGAGTTCTACAAATACACCGTCTCCGATTTTGAGCTTAAACTTAAGGTGTAAGTTGTGCATGTCGGAGACAGTCGCTGAAATAATCAATATACGCTTGCTTCCTTTCCATCCATTTTTAGACCTTTATCAGGTTACTTCCACTTTTGCGACACTTTCTTTGTCGTCGGTGTATCTTGATGACTCAAACAGCTATCGGTAGGATTTCACGAATCCTAGGCCGTGATGTCAGTCCGTGCTGCTCTGGTACGCACCGAGGACTTGTAATACTTTTCCCATCAGTGCTCCGACCCCTTGGCGGGCCTACTGGTAAGTCTGCCCCACTACCTCCTTCATTCATTGGGGCGCTTTCTCCATCGGTCAGGTTTGTAATCTGCCATGGCAGTTTTTCAACATTTTCCAGGCTCTCACTGTCGAGCCTTTGATATTTGCTTTAGGTAACTGTCATAAAAATCACTAGCGCTGTAAATGCAGGTATAAAGCTGACGAAAAGTATGCAATATTAGATTTTCCAATGACATTTACTGCTTACCTTTTATACACTTTTAGAAGTTATTTTTAAACCTTTGGAAACTGCCAAACAACCGGATTGCTTTAAGTGCACTTTGCACTGACTTCTGAGTAACTTCATCACGATTACGAGGGTATTGCATATGGCATATGGTATATGGCCAACGACCACTTTTTGTGGAATTAATTAATAACTCGAGAACGAAGCAACATATTTAAGTTGTTTTTTTTTTATTTAAGTTCATGATAAAAATATTAATATATTTGAGGAAAATGGGCGTGATCCTGCATTCAAACAAAAAAAACAACACAAATTTTTTTTCAGTGTACAAAAAAAAATGTTTGATCTAAAAAATTTTAAAATATAATCTTAAAATAAACCAATAAAGTAAACAATGGGGGTTGCTAACCTTGTTTTTAAAAAATAACGAAATCCATTGGCTTAGCTCCACAAATTGGACCAGCTTGAGATGATTTGGTTCCTGTCAATGCGTTGAGCACTTTACCATCGATAACGGTCAAATATAATCGAAATTTGATGTACAGGATTTTTCCGTTATTCATGAGAATTTTGAATGACTTCAAATTCTGTATTTCTTTTTTCAATGAATTATTTTCCTGAAGTATAACATCTGTTGACTCCTTCATTAAAGCTAATTTCAAAGGACGACAATATCGAATTGATTGTGGTGTCCTATTATTCCACAATATGTCACTGGATGCATCCACAATTCTTAATGGCGTTACCGTCGTAGCGAAAAGACTTGAATCGCTGTTAATTGGTTGCTAAGACGAGTATCCTTGCTGTAGCTAGACTGTCCAGAACTACCATCAAACCCGTAGCTTAAAATGAGATCTGCAGTTAGAAAATCCGTGTCTTGATTTTTCATTGCGCTAAAAATAACCTCATTTTGTATGGATGCAATTCGAGATGCAGTGTGGTCTAGAAGATTTTGTAGATGTATTTAGTGGTGCCTTTGTTTCAGATACTTTTATGTCTCTCGGCCGGCAATCTTTTTTTCGACTTGCTACCTCTCTATATGACAGAAAAAAATTGTTTTTTGTTTGGTCCCTAATTGCACAATATTGCTGTTTTGTCAGACCCTGGTCCAAAAGCAGAGCTAAAGCCTCATCAGCAGACACTTTTGTTGTGTTGGCCGCTGGCTGTCTTAATAAATCGCGTATAGCTTATGCTTTTTCTGGACATATAGCCAACAACTTTAAAAGATAGGCATAAAATATATGTCAGGCTGCTCCTTCTTTCGAGCAGCAGCACTTCCTACTTGAATTAGGAATTGTACATTTTCTGACATTTTTGCTACCAGATCTGCAACTTCCTTTCTTTGAGTACTTTTTTTTTTTGACATATATGGTAATCCAGGCCGTATAACAGCTCTTGACCCTTTCGTTACAACAACGGATGTCAACGAATTTAACCAGTTAGCATGTTTTCGGTTAAATTGTGTTAGGTTCCATTTGGATTTTCGCCAAAACTCCAAAATTTTCCAGCTTAGGATGGTGCTTTTATCTATTAGACATTTTTCGTCGTGCTTAGAACAAGATCCACGAATTAATGCTTTAAAACAATTAAAAATGGCTTTTTTTCCATTACTCGTCGTATCTGCTTTCCATTTTCGCTGTTTTTGACTTTGAGGTTAGACCCTTAAAAGTTTAATTTTGGAGAAAGTATGCATTTATACTAATATATATAAAATGATAACTTAAATATAAAGTTTAGAGACGGAGAGAGCGGACTCATTTGTTGCTATTTAAAATTAAATAACTAAAAGTTTGTTTATTAGGTTAATTACAGAAATTATTGGGACACCACAATTAATTTTAACATTTGACGATCACAAACATATATTACAAACCAAATGGATTCCACTGCATGTTATAAGTAACACTTTTGATAATTGTTTATGCACTTTTTGTCACTTCAAACTTGCAAGATTTTTTAGTGATTAACAAAAATGCGGTTATCGGTGTGGTAGCGCAAACAAAACAGCTGACTAAACAGCTGTTCACTGAACAGTGGCGCCCTCTTTTAAAATTTCAAGTACGTAACATGATAGATTGATGTTTTTTTAATAAATATTCAAAATGTTCAAAAGCCAGAGAGCGGAGAGCTCTGTATGACCACTGTATTGGTGCACACGGATGAACATGCATTGTAAAAATGACAAAATATGCCCTTCATTTTAGCAGTTCTTAGACTTTAATAATATAGATTTATTATTTTTTATAAATTGCCACCACTTAAAAACTCTAGGTTTGCATTGCCTTAACAACAATTATTCAAATTCAACATAGAAATAATAATAGCACAATCTATGTACATAATAATGCATAATAATTTTGAAATATATTTTTATATTAGAATAATTGTCATTAGAGTATTCGTGCGTGCGACGTGTGAAAAATATAAGAAGACCATGATTCGTCCAAAGACATTATAATAACAAGATGCGTAACGGCCATACATTAGTTTTGCACTATGCAGCCACTTTTTTGGTGACGACCAAAATTGCTCTCTTTTCGCTCGCCTAAAATTGAGAGCGTAAAAATCTAAAAATAGAATTGTCTTACTTGTGTGAGTTAAAACATTAAAGGAGATAGTGTGTATGTGTGCGTGCTTCTGCTAGAAGACGATTTTCGGGCCGAAATCAATTTTGATCTAAGAAACGAATTTGATTAATGTTTTGGTCAATTTCGATTCAAAACTATTATGGTTTGAAAGAAGTTTTTTTAATATTCGTTTGATAAAATCGCCGCTCGAATTAGCTACCGGTTACATATTTATATTTATATTTATATTGATAATTATTAATATGTAATATATTTCCGTACTTTACCAATGCAACAAAACGACTTTAATTGATTATAAATACAATTATATAGCGAAATTTAAAAAAATCGAGGAGCTATACGTATAGTCAGCTTTAAGCAAACGTTTTAAGAGAAAAAAAAACGTATTAAAAGAAAAAACAAAAAAATTGGCGCGCTTTTCTGCCTACCCATAATTGCGGCTGTTTTAAAAACAACAAAATGAAATATAAGAAATAATTTAAATGAATCTTAGTTGCATTTTAAATACTGAAAATGCTTAATTTTCATACTAGTAATTTGACTAAATAACTACAGTAAATAATTAAACGTATACAAAGTAAATTATTATTACTACTGTAATTTAAAACAAAGAATTTCCAAAAAAGAAATTACATTTCAAAAGTAATATTTCATACAAATAATTCATATTAAAAATTAATATTTATAAAATAAATAAAATATGGAATCTGTTTATTGCAAAATTGATTTCTTGAAGCACGAAGTGCGGACATAAGCACCGAAGAATCATTGTCTTCTTATATTTTTCACACGTCGCACGGTGAATACTCTAATGACAATTATTCTAATATAAAGTCATCTTTTAAAATTATTATGCATTTTTTTGTACATAGATTGTGCTATTATTATTTCTGTGTTAAATTTGAATAATTGTTATGTTAAGGCAATGCAAGACTAGAGTTTTTAAGTGGTGTCAATTTATAAAAATAATATAGATTTAAAGTCTAAGAACTTCTAAGATGAAGGGCATATTTTGTCATTTTTACAATGCATGTGCATACGTGTGCACCAATACAGTGGTCAGCTGTCGCTGTATGCGTACAAGAGAGCTGGTGGCTCTAGAGCTCTCCGCTCTCTGGCTTTTGAATAAGAGCGAAAAGCCACTTGAAAAGCCACCACAAAAAATCGTGTGCAAAAAAATCGTATGGCGTTACGCATCTTGTTATTCTAATGTCTTTGATTCGTCGGTGCTTATGTTCGCACTTCGTGCTTCATGAAATCAATTTTGCAATAAACTGTTTCAATATTTTTATTTATTTTATAAATATTAATTTTTAACTATAAATTATTATTATGAAATATTTATTTTTAAATGTAATTTATTTTTTTAGAAATTCATTGCTTTAAATTACAGTAGTTATATTAATTTACTTTGTATACGTTTTAATTATTTACTATAGCTATTTACTCAAATTACTAGTCAGTATTTAAAATGCAAATAAGATTCAGTTCAATTATTTTGTTATTTTTATGTTGCTGTTTTTTAAAAAACGCGCAGTTATGGGTGGGAAGAAGAGCGCGCCATTTTTTTTTGTTTTCCTCTTTAATACGTTTTTTCTTTCACTTAATACGTTTGCTTAAAGCTGACTATACGTAGAACTCCTCGATTTTTTTTAAATTTCGCTATATTTGATTATAATTGTGTTTATAAAAAATGAATACCAATGCAACAAGGTAAAGTACGGAAATATAAGTGCGAATATAAATTGCGATAGGTAGTGAAAAATAAAGGAAAATTTAATTAAACGTAATAAAATAAACTTATCAATATAAATATAAATATGTAAACGGTAGCTAATTCAAGCGGCGATTTTATCAAACGAATATTTAAAAAACTTCTTTCAAACCATAATAGTTTCGAATCGAAATTGACCAAAACATGACTATACGTAGAACTCCTCGATTTTTTTTTAATTTCGCTATAATGAAATGAAAAATGAATGTCGTTTTGTTGCATTGGTAAAGTACGGAAATATAAGTGCGAATATAAATTGCGATAGGTAGTGAAAAATAAAGGAACATTTAATTAAACGTAATAAAATAAACTTATCAATATAAATATAAATATGTAAACGGTAGCTAATTCGAGCGGCGATTTTATCAAACGAATAATTAAAAAACTTCTTTCAAACCATAATAGTTTCGAATCGAAATTGACCAAAAAATTAATCAAATTCTTTTCTTAGATCAAAATTGATTTCGGCCCGTAAATCGTCTTCTAGCACAAGCACGCACACATACACACTACTCCTTTATTGTTTTTACTCACACAAGCAAGACACATCTATTTATAGATTTTTACGCTCCCAATTTTAGGCGAGAGCAATTTTGGTCTTCACCAAAAAAGTGGCTGCATAGTGCAAAACCAATGTATGGCCGTTACGCATCTTGTTATTATAATGTCTTTGGCTTGAGCCTGTGGAACGCAGAAAGGTACAGCATCTGCTGACTCTTGGTCCTTGCCGCCGACCCTTCTAATTAATTTACTTAAATATGATCAAGAAATTATGGTAATTACGTGCATGTGTGACAAACAATTTATGGGGTGACCAAGGATGAAAAACATGCTGCTGTTACTATACTTTATTAAAGGAGGTTTTTTCTGGCTTCATTTTCTCATATTAATAGAAAAAATTCTCACAGTGACCTGATTTAACCTAATTAAAATATGAAAAGCAGTAATAAAAGGTTTGCTTTTTAAATATATCGGTGATAGTTACGGAGTACATTTATGTAAGCTGGTTTACAGCACTACTTAATATATCTTACATTACAGCTGGAATTTTAACCTAATATAACTAATTTATAATTATGTGAGAGGTTTACTCTGTTTTAAACAAAAGTACAAGTTCATGCTAACAATTAAATACAACTGTTTTTTATTGCCTGTGTAGCAAAAACAGGCCCACAACTCCATCCCGTATTTAAAAGTTTCCGGCTATCTAAACGATTTACGAATAGAAAGTACTCATACCACCACACCGTTAAATGCTATAACCGAGTTCCCCCAATATCAAATACCCGTTACTCAGCTAGTGGAAGCTCGAACAAAACCGTTCAACAATTTCTGTAATATCAGTGAAAATGTAGTAAAAAAACAAGAGAGAACGCTCGATAGAGATTTACAAGATTAATAAAAATTTTAAAAAAATTTCCTTAAAACGGTGGCGTGGCAGTTCTGTGCGGTTTGTGGGCGTTATAGTGGGCGTGGCAACATGGGTCAAAAATCTTGCGCTGCATTTATAATCTCAATCTCAATGCTTAATCTCCATTTTTAAGCATTTATAGTTCCTGAGATCTCGACGTTCATACGAACAGACGGAAATGGCCAAATCGACTCGGCTCTTGATCCTGATGACGAATATGTATATTTTATATGGTCGGAAACGCTTTCTTCTGCCTGTTACTTAATTTTCATGCAGTCTAGTATACCCTTTTACTCTACGAGTAACGGGTATAACAAGAAAGAACAAGTTCCCCGTTACTCAGCTAGTGGAAGTGTGAACAAGAAATTTTCACATTTTTCTGGCATATTAATAGAAATAGGAAATTGGGGAGTAAGAGTCTGAAATCTATGTCTATGTCTGAAATCTGCATGCCTAATTAGAAAGTTAAGAACTTTCTAGTATTTATAGTTCCTGAGATTTCGACGTTCATACGGACGGACAAACTGACATGGCCAGATCGACTCGACTATTGATCCTGAACAAGAATATATATACTCTATATGGTCGGAAACGCTTCCTTCTGACTGTTACATACTTTTCAACGAATCTAGTATACCCTTTTATTCTACAAGTAACGGGTATAATATAAACTGATCTAGAGATGATTTAGCTCCCAAAATGTGCGCTATGCCTTTTTGAAGCCTTCTTCAGTCAAAAATTAAATATTTAAAACACTAATTATATCCTGGGTTATAATTCGTCAATAAATTTTCGTTAAAAAACCAAGCCTGTTTGGATGAACTCAATACAGCTTTGGGAACTGCTAGCAACTCGCATATTGAGATAATTCAGTGTTACCAGTTAAAGAGTTACGACAATTTGCAAATTTTTTATGATATCGGACAGAAACATCAAGCTACACACAAAGTTCTTGGTTCTCTGGTCCTTTTTTCCTTCTTTTTTTTATGAAAGAATTCTATCACAGTGACACCATAACTTTCTGTATGTTTGAGCCCTGTATCTTATTTATCGGTTTTTCAACCAGTGGTCTAATCTTGCATCCGTTTTAAGCACCGTGGGGAAGTAAACAGCAAGCCTCCCATTTAATATTCATTTTGTCCTATCTCTACAAATTCATAGTCTGCGATTTTGTGCATTACCATTAAGAAAAGCTGTGCATGTCGGAGACATAGTTGCTAAGGGATTTGTTATGACCTTGCTTCCTTCCTTTCAATCAATTCTTCTACGTTTATCAGGTTACTTCTGCTATTGCGACACAGGATCTAGCGTCGTCGTATCTTGGTGTCTCAAAAAGGAATTCCGGAAGGTCTAGACGGTGGTAAATGTCCGTGTTGCGTTGGTATGGACGAAGAAGCTTGTACTTCTGTTAATTGTTTCTTCAGTACTTTGCTCTGCGCGCTCATTTCTAGTTGTGTTTCCCGACTATTTCTAGGCACATTCCTTTTGTCGTCCTTTTGTCCTTTGTCGTCTGAAGCATGCTGAAGCTGCTTCACCCCGCGGTGTGCCTAGTGGTAAATCATTGATTGTCCAAAAACCCCCTCCACAACCTGCTATTATAAGACCGATTGTTTCGGGATCATCTGTCCTGGATCGACAAACAAACGATTCGCACCGCATTGCTGAATGCATTACCAAGTGCTTTTCCGGGATCCAATCTCTCAAACGTCCCTAAACCTATATATTTATACTTAAGTTAATTTTAAAGATTTGGCCCGCCCTAATTTATATAGTATTTCGACAATAATCCATTTCCATTTGAGGAATTCCTAAGATACATTTTTTTTTCATTCCCAAAGCAAAGGCCAATTTTATTTTAATTTATTCTTTAACATTTACGGGTGTTCTCTGCAAAGCAAGCACGCTATACTTAAGTATAGTTGCAATTTTAATTGACAGGTATCCCTGTTTATGTTCACGAATCTCACATTACAGGAATCTAGATCGTTGAACCTAAATATTACATGAATACGTAAAATGTTTGGGTGCCAGTTCTGTTATTAGTGCCCTTGTCCTGGAGAAGGACTTGGAGGAAGGCATTTTCAGGCACCAATTTGCCAACATAAGCTCGCTGTAATTGGGTCGTGGAATCTTAGCAAGCTTCTACATGTCCAACATAACGAGAATATATGTATATAACAATAAATATAAACAATAATTATTTTTACCGCTTGTGAATCATAAGTCCGCACATTCCCCCGAGCTTACCTGAGCTTGTTTCTGCCAAATTCCCTCACTCTTACACATTCGTGTGCCAAATGGATCAACATGAGCCACGCAATACGATCCCTTTCTGTCAAGGTTGTCTGTCTACAATTTTCACTGTAACTGATGTTACAAATTCATTCTGTCGTATTAAAAGGAAACTATTAATATTGACAGAAAGTACATAAGCTATCAAATAAATATTCCAATAGGTTGTGGCACGAATATATATAAATAGTACAAAAAAAGGACGTGCTCCGGCCCCTTGCTTATCCATGGCGATGTTGGATTTATACACAATATTATTGATAATACATAGAACACATACAAAAACTTAAATAAACGTTGCAAATATATGTATGTCGGAATGTACGTATTTTGTATTGCAGGACCGTCGCACTCCGGAACCACTGTCTGCTTCTCTAATTAAGTGTTCATTGTTTTCTCTTGGATGTTAATTATACTCGTTACTCGTATAGCAAATGGATATACTAGATTCGTTGACAATTATGTAACAATTAGAAGGAAGTGATTTCGGCCGTCGGCTCGTCCGCCTGACCGTCTGTATGAACGTTGAGATCTCAAAAACTATAAAAACTAGTAAGTTGGGATAAGACACGCAGTTTGTTTCAGAACGTTGCCACGTTCACTTTTTCGCTCCCAAGCCGCATAAAACTACCACGCCTAAACTTTTGAAAACATGCCTAAACATTTTTATTAGTCTTATAAATTTCTACCGATTTGCCCACTTTGACGCCCACAAACCACCCAAAACTGACAAGCCCACACTATTGAAAAAAGCTTAAATAGTTTTTCTTTAAAATGAGACTGTTAAAGTTCTATGAATTTTTCCACTCCAAATTAACGCAAACAAAACGCTTAAAACTACCATATCCGCACTTTTGAAAATAAGACTGCATGCAAAAGATTTTCTTAGGTGAATCAACCGCTTACATTTTTATACCTATTACTCGTAAAATAGTAGAAAAGAAAGTAGTTTACTAGAAATATTGATCAACTTATAATACCTAGGATATCTAGCGCAGTCAATCTGGCCATATCCAATAGTCTGAATTCAGTTGAAAGGCGATTGAACGATTCTTGGTGGTATTGGGTATTGGGCCTCCCTCAACGACCCACTTAAATATAAATATAAATATATATGTTGAATGAATAACTTTTCTCGTATGTATAAACATGGTAAAATATACTCTTTCTTGAAGCCATACTATACTTACAGAGTGATATTTTTACAGATTCTCAACCCTTTGGATGCAATTTGTGACCGTAAGCGGCCCGATGCAGTTTGCGTTTCGAATTTAAAAAATGCTAAAAGGGTCGACAAAGGCGTTTTGGTTGAACGCCCTGATGTGAAAATCTTTTTACCCTTCAGATTTTTTGTATATGAGCCAAAGGCTCTATTTATACCAAATACCTACAATCGATTTTTAGGTATGTAAATGATGATGATAAAAATAATGACTATTCCAATGACTAACAACTAATTAATATTTTATATGGGCTTTCACTACACAACGACAACATCAACTTTTCCTTTCCTTTTAGTTGTGCCTAGTGGGGATCATCTGACATCTTTGGTCGATGAAATATCATACATATCACCACCGGCACCCCCCCTTTCACAAATTGACGACATTCCACCCGAATACTTCTGCAACGGGGACAATCGACCGCCAAATTGTGGACCAAACTGTGAATGTACACACATGGTTGACATACCACTTGGAGCTATTGTTGAAGTTGTGTTGGTTGATGAAGTGCAGCAAGTGAATCTTAGTCACCCATTTCACTTGCATGGTACGGCATTTTATGTGGTAGGACTAGGTCGATCACCAAATAAGTCAATAAAAAAAATTAACCTAAAGCATGCTTTGGAACTGGATCAAATGGGAATGCTTGAGCGTCATTTTTCTAAGCCCCCACTTAAGGATACAATAGCTGTTCCTAACAATGGATATGTTGTAATACGTTTTCGCGCAGACAATCCAGGCTATTGGCTTTTTCATTGTCATTTTCTTTTTCATATCGTCATAGGCATGAATCTTATCTTTCATATCGGTACTATAGCTGACCTGCCCCCAGTTCCACCACGATTTCCCACATGTGGCGACCATGTGCCGCCGGTTACATGGTACTAGTCTAGTGGTATATATATTTTATTAACATCTTATTAAGATATATTATTACTAATTTATTGCTTAGTTAACCATTAAAACAAAATTGTAAAATTTTCACAATGCTGTTTAAAGATAATAATTTAATGTTTTAATTTATTAATATTACATTCAAATAGAAGCAATAAAACTTTCTTATAAACAGAAAACATTTAGCAATTTAAGTTTTTTTATTCGTTTCTAACCATTCTAATGTTAATATTAATTTATAGTCGCTTCAGATGCTGATCATCTCATATCACTTATCGATGAAGTATCTTATATATCACCACCTTCCCCGATGCTATCACAGTATAATGATATACCTCAAGAGTATTACTGTAATGGGGATAATAGGCCAGTCGATTGCGGCGAAAACTGTCAGTGTACTCATAAAATAGATATACCTCTTAATGCAATAGTTGAGGTCGTGCTGGTGGATGAAGTTCAACAGATAAATATAAGCCATCCATTTCATTTGCACGGTACTTCTTTTTATGTACTAGGACTTGGACGCTCCCCGGATAAGCAAATTAAACGTATGAACTTAAAGCATGCCCTGGAGCTTGACAAACGTGGATTGTTGGAAAGACAATATTTGAAACCTTCCTTAAAGGATACAGTTGCTGTACCAAACAATGGATATGCTATTTTAAGATTTCGTGCAGATAACCCTGGATTCTGGCTTTTTCATTGTCATTTCCAATACCACATTGTAATAGGCATGAATTTGGTGTTTCAAATAGGTACGCTCAATGACTTGCCTCCGATCCCACCTAATTTCCCTCGTTGTGGCAACCATTTACCATCCATAATGACGTAAAGTCTATTTAATCACCTCATTCTTAGATATTTCATATGCATAAAAGAAAGCCTAGAGACAATATAATATCCTATAAGCAATTATGATTGCAGCTTCTCATCTAATAAAAATTAAATTTAAATTAAATTTCACTTTAGTGGTACCCATGTAAGCCCACTGGAAAGTATGTGAGAGGATGAACACGTTCAAGTAATGTAGCGGGAAACCACTTATGGTGTAAATGATCGTGTAAATAATTATAATATGTTAACAATTACGTCTCTGCAAACAAGATTTATCAAAATGTTAGTGAAAAAACGATCTTAACTAGTTTCCATTTTTTTTATAAATGGCTTAAAGGGATTTTTTTAGCATAGCCAATAATCATATTCAATCTCCGGGGTTACAAGCAATAACAATAGGACAATCTAAAATATGTATATATCTCAACGGAAAAGTCAAATAAAGCATTAAAATTAACTTATGGTTTGAGGAAACTGTAGCTCAGGTCACATCGTCTTTGCCCCGAAGTGCAAGAGTCTTAACAAGAAAAAAATTTACTGCATAATTAAACAAAATAGAAAGGGAATCGTAGGAGAAGCGACGTTGTATCGGTAAACCTCTATATTAACTTTATCGCCTTCCTTGTAAGACATTTTATCACCAAACTAGATAACGAAAGGGGAAACAAAGACGGAAGGTTATAACGATGCTCTTGGTTAGATGGGGTCCGTCACAAAATTTATGTGTCGTGGTGGCGCTACCAGATATCGACCCGATACCTAGAGTACATTAATGCAATAATCGACGGTAACTGAGAATTTAAGTAAATAAATTACAGAGTTTCATGATGTGTTTTTACCAGCTATTTGCGGAAAAACAGGAGTGTTGCGTCCAGGCAGTCCGAGGATCAGCTCGAAGGACCAATACAGTCAAGTCGGCGGTTCAAACTTCCAGCGATCGTGGAATCGAAAGTCTACCGATGTTAGAAAATAAGAAACTAACTACAATGTATTTAGGCTCAAGTCCACACAAACGTGGTTCACAAACGGACTCTGAACACGACTTCAACGTGAGTTATACTGCAGGAGTACCCCTCCCGATCACTGTCTGACACTAAGTGATCTGTCAGAGCCAGCTGTCGCGCTTATATAGGTTCTTTCGCGATTATCTTAAATGGGATAACACAATTTATAGTTTCAGTTTCTCATCCAAACTCACATTACATGTAATAAAAGTGTGTCTTAAATAATATCCGATTCGATTAGTTTTGAAAATGGATAGATATTTAAAGGCAAAATAAAATAATATTGGAGCAAAAATGTTTTTTGAATACAAGAAGATAAAGGCAAGATACAATTAAAAATCAAGTTTGAGAATGGCAGACATTTCTTAATACATCGTAGTAATATGAATTTGGTTATTTTACCAGATTTGCATGACAAATTCCGAATACCCTTTAAAATTCATAAAACCGACACCCCTCAAAATATACAATTGAGAAAAAAGTTTCCATTTGTGATTTTCAATAATGTTAGTGGAACCACCAAGGAGACTTATACCCGTTACGCATAGACTATAAGGGTATACTAGATTTGTTGAAAAGTTTGTAAATTTCAAGAGATTTGCCAAATACGTTTTTCCATGCGCCGTGATGTACGAGGTTTTGTTCGAAAACAGTTTTTCTCCCCCTAATAGGTTTGTGGGGTAGTGGATAGCGCAACTACCTGTCAAACACGAGGTCGTGGGTTCAAACCCCACCCATGACGGGAGCATGGCCACACAATCTTTCCTCTCAAGGAATTACTTTTCTAGTTTTTAGAAAGTATTATTCCATCCAAAAAATGCCTAATGCAACAATCTTCGGCAACTTCCCCTTTGCCAAACCTCCTCACCCCCTCTCCACCAAGTGCACCCTCTGTTCTGCGAACAGCAACAACACCCAGCAGGGCCTGACGCGTTACCAGACTGTTCGCTTTTCTACGACTCGCAACATCACCGTAGACGCCACTCCCCTATGACGTTAGATGGCAGCCCCACCACTGGGATAAGCCGCATCTGGTCAATCACAAGATCGGTCGAAAAAATGTTCCTTAACGTTTTTTTTTAATACGGTGACAGTGGATGCAGAGGGGTCTACGGCATAATGTGATTCCGTCGTCGAGAGAACGCAAAGTCGCTGACACGACACCAGCGACCGCGCAGTCGGAAATCCGAAACTTCGCCGAGGAACAGCGAAATATTTAGGTTTAGTTTAAAAGAATACTCCATCGATTAACATCGGTGCAATACTCATATTACGGCAGCACCAGCAGCAGCAGCAGCACTGTAATTCAAATAAAAAAAAGAGAGAACGCTATAGTCGAATTCCCCGACTATCTGATACCCGTTACTCAGCTAGTGAAAGTGCGAAGAAGAGTCTTCAACACTGACAGTTTTTGGCGGTTTGTGGGCGTTAGAGTGGGCGTGGCAAAAGGTTTTTTGGAAATTGATTAGAAATTTACAAGACTAATACAAAAATGAAAAAATATCAAAACGTTTTTCAAAAGTGTGGGCGTGGCAGTTTTGAGCGGTTTGTGAGCGTTAGAGTGGGCGTGGCAACATGAATCAACAAACTGGCGTCTATGTCTCTGAAGTCTGTATGCCCGGCACAAACAAAATCGTAATCGCGGCCGCAGCGGCTGAACAGTTCCGAAACGACGCGCTGCATGCGTTCGTGCCAGGTGTAAAAAAATCACTGAAAGTAGCTGTTTCCCCGGCACAACCTCGGGATCGAATGATAGGAGTGTGTTCGCGGCTAAATTCGCCAGGCATAACGAAGAAAAAATTAACAAACCAAACATTCAACGACCATTCGGGTGAAGAAATCCATCACAGCAAAATTCATATAACTATGAGCAGGGTCAAAACCTAGGGGCAATTAAAAACAATCCCCATTTCATAAAAATCCAAAGGGGAGGAAGCCATCGAACCGGCTCGCTTAGGCAGCAGTCTCCTCCGTTTGTGGAAAACAATCAGAGCCAGCCGCCCCCACCCGAACCAATGGAGATTGATAATTCATCTCGGTCCAGGCTGCCTACTACTTGGCAAAGTGGCCAGTCCACACGGACTCAACAAAAAATTAACCAGAACAGAGGTCAGAAGGGGAAGAATATAAACAAGTGGCACATGAGAGGGTTGAACAAATAGAAGACGATCTCGACACAGACGACGTCAGCAATTTTGCAGGGTAAAATCCTTGCTACCTTATATCACTCGTACGTTAGCAGGGAGGGAAATCAAATTACTTGACGATACTGGCACTTCAAAAAATTGCATAGCATCATGCCCAGGGCTTAAAGGCATTGCGGCAGTAGAAAATCCATAGCCATACGGAAATAGAAAAAAAGTGCCTAATTTCTCTTTTTAATGTACAGACCAAAACAGCTTTCTCGATAAACAATGGCAAATACAAGTTTTGCATATTACCGTTCGGGCTCAAGAACGACCCCAGTATTTTTCAGAGAGCTGTAGATGACGTTTTAAGAGAAGGAATCTCGAAGATATGCTACGTGGTTTCTCAAGAAAAGTCGAAGTTCTTCAAAAAAGCGTTCTTCGTGTCGCAAGGGGGTCTCCGAACCTCACCTGAAAAGGTGAAAGCCATAAAGGAGTTCCCCGTGCCAAAAACTCTTTTTGACCTCAGATCTTTTCTGTGTTTAGCAAGTTACTACAGGTGTTTTATCAAAAACTTCGCGTCAATCGCAGGCCCCCTAACGGGAATCCTTAAAGGCGAAAACGGGAAAACAAGCAAGTATCAGTCAAAAAAATTAATATAAATATGACTGAAGAACAAAAAACAACATTTAAGAGGCTAAGAGAAATACTGGCATCAGAAGACGTTCTTCTTTCATACCCAGTCTTTAAAAAACCGTTCGACTTAACGACGGATGCATCTGGGTACGGACTTGGAGCCGTATTATCTCTAGATAAGCGCCCAATTACAATGATATCGTGCATGCTGCGTGATAACGAAAAAAAATTTGCAACTAACGAGCGCGAGTTTCTCGTAATAGTTTGGGAGTTTAACAACCTTCGTAACATATACGGTGTAAAAGAATTGTGCGTTTACACCGACCACCAAACACTCACTTTCGCCATCTCGGACCTAC
This sequence comes from Drosophila teissieri, assembly GCF_016746235.2. Classification (NCBI taxonomy): domain Eukaryota; kingdom Metazoa; phylum Arthropoda; class Insecta; order Diptera; family Drosophilidae; genus Drosophila; species Drosophila teissieri. Next base: position 23,052,488 of record NC_053029.1, on the reverse strand, counting down.
ATCCAAATGCGAAGCTAAAACGTTGGAATGTAATTATCGAAGACTATGGGGCGAAACTTATTTACACGCTAGGAAAAGAAAAGCTCGTAGCAGTCGCGTTATCTCGCCAAAACGTAAACGCATTAGAAAACACGTACGAGTCAGACGCATTATCTCGCCAAAACAAAAGGGTTTGTGAAGACAGATACGTCGGACGCAGCCACAGTACATAGCGAAGAATCACTGACCTATGTATACCATCGACACAACGGACAATTGTATCAGGCATCAGATCATTATAGAAGAGGGTAAAAATTCTTCAGTGAATAACCTTATTCCGATCGGAAAAACCTTATAAACACCACTAAGGATGTGGTGAATGTGGGAGTTGTCAACGCAATACATTGCACACCGTCCTAGCATTTATTCAACTTTCACTAATAGAAGCATTCCCAAATACCACATTCAGATATTCTAAACATGTGGTGCAAGACATTACAGACAAAACGAAACAAAGGGAAATCGCCACACCCGAACACAATAGGGCCCATCGCGCAGCCCAAGAAAATGTAAAGCAGATCTTGAGACTTCTTCTTCCCAAATATGCTTCGCCTAACAACGGAAACGGCATATAACTGCAAGATCTGTTCTATGGCCAAGTATAGTCGACACCCCAATAAACATAAAATCGGACAGACGCCAATTCCCTCTTATGCTGGAGAAATATCGATATATTCTCAACAGACCCTTTTCCTTACGTGTGTCGGCAAATTTTCAAAATTCGCTATTGTACAGGCAATTGCATCAAGGGCAATCGTGGACGTAAAGTCGCCAATATTAAATATAGCCAACTTCTTTCCAAACGTAAAAACCATCTATTGTGACAACGAAAGGTCACTAAATTCTGTAACTATTAAATCAGTCCTCCTCAACAATTTTAACATTTTAATCGCAAACGCACCACCTTTACACAGTACTTTCAACGGACAGGTAGAAAGGTTTCACGGCACACTTGCATAAATAGCCCGGTGCCTGAAAATAGAAAAAGGAATACACGACACCACCGAGGTAATTCTATTAGCAACTGTCAGGTATAATAGAACCATACATTCGGTAAGAGACAAAAACCAATAGAAATAATACATTCAACACCAGTAGAATTCGAGAAAGAAATCAGCGATCAGGACGGATACAGATTACCAAGTAGGCGATAAAGTTTTCTTAAAGTCAAACAAACGCTTGGGAAAAAACTCTCGCTGCTCTGCTCTGAACAAACCATTGAAGCAGACCTGGGGACCACGGTTCTCATAAAGGGGAGGGTGGTCCATAAAGACAATCTTCGTTAATCACCCCTTACTTATTTTTATATTTCGTTTAGGTTAGGAGCATATTATTAACCTCTAGTAATAGCGGCTGTGACGACGGACGCGGTGACAAAGATCGGTAACTACACGAACTCGGACTACATCCCTATAACGGACGGAGACGTAGTAATATGGGACAGCTACGGATACTTTCAACACTCAACGAACATGACGTCCTACGAAGACTACGCAGACCAGACGGAGAAGCTTACGGTGGGCTTTACAGATGACCACAGGACACCAGTGGTAAAGGCGGACCTTCAGCATTTTCGCAATTTAGTTGCTACCCTTAAAATACACCATCGGGGAACTAGGAGCATTAATATCCTGGAAACAACGTTAAAGATTATCGCAGGAAATCCAAAAATGAGATGGAGGTAAAGAAGCTCACCTCTTACAGATCATCTTAGCAAAAAATATAATAATCATCACAGATTTGGAAAATTTAGTAATGGTCCTAACCCTGGCAAAACTAAATATTGTAAACCTAGCTATCCTGGATAGCACCGATATAAGCGAACTCAAAGACAAACAGCCCACAAATATTATTTTGGTAGAAATATTAGGAGTATCTAGTATAAGGGTTTTTTAAAATTATGAATTACTTCATTTCCTCATTAAAATACCAGACGCTGAGTTAGTCTGTAAAAAAATCGCTGTTTACCCGGTTCAACATCACAACCGGATCCTAGATTTTGATGACGGAAATCTGTTCGCTGAATGCGTCGCTCGGATTATACACATCGGGGACTGCAAGACAACAGTCGGAGCAACTTTCAGCAAGGACCTCCAAAGCAGTACATGCGCACGTCAAATGGTTGCGGGGACTATTGCGCAATGTGGAACGCTTCCGGGGCACCTGAAACCAGTGCCAGTGTCCAGTCACCATTGTGGACCATGCCAACATCATCGGCATAACGGTCTCGTCCAGACGGTAACTGGTACTACTCGAACAGAGTTTCCCTAAATGGAACCTGGTATGTCAACCAGCTAGGAAGCTCAAGAAAAAAACCCGCAGTGGCGGCCATGACCTTGGTGAATGTCCCTTCACACCAGGACCGACTAAGCCTCCCTCTATTACACGAGCTGAGCCTGAGAAACCTCCATCACAACGGAGCTATAAAGGAAAGGTTCCTGTTGGGATCCCTCGTCGGATACTCCATAATCGTGCTAGTTCTAGCCTGCGACATCTGGCTTAGCCGTCTGATTTGGATAGCTAATCGGCGCACCAACTCAATGAGCGGTGACGACATAGAAGCAGGAGGCCGCCGGGACGACGACCATTTAAGGGAGGGAAGAGTTAGAACGCGCCACGAAGATATTGCGAAACTGCCAAGTTGGAGACCGGTCGGAAAGGCCCGTTCGCGAAAGACAAACACTGCTGAATACGCAGTCCGTGGTGCAGTGCTCGATACTCCGCCGGATCACGCCGGCAACTAGTGGCCGTCATCCAGCGAACGCAAAGTCGCTGACACGACAGGTTTTGTTTAAGAGAATAACTCCATCGATTGCCATCGGTGCAATAACCATATTACGGCAGCACCTCCAAAGAGGGGTGACAAACTGTAATTCAAATAAATAACAATTGTGAACTTAGAGTAGTGTGAATAAATAAAAATAAAGAAAGGAATAAAGAGCAATTTAATAATTTATACACACACACACACGCCTGTACATATCATAGCTTAAGGTAAATCAGTTAATAATTATAACGATTTAAATTTTGGACGGGGAATCGCAGCACTGGCTGGCGCATTACGTAACATCGAGCACCATCAAGGAAGCACCGTTGTGGGCAGCTGTTGCAATTCCCAGTAGTGGCTCATAATCAATAGTGGAGTCGCGCACAGCCGCATCTGATCCGGCCTTCCGGCGCCGCCTCTTAGTGCACCTGCAGCCATGAAGAACGGTTCCAGACCACCCTACAGCAACAGATGAGGACCTGTAGTGCGAGTCCTTTTTCCAGAAGACTCTTGTGTGACGATCGGATGGCCGCTACGTAGTGTGGTTGCCCTTTGAAACTTATCGAGCAAAAAGCGCCGGCGGTGGGCAGTGAAAGCAGTTCGGTAAGGAATACTTCCACGAATAGGCACGTAGCATCCTGTGTGCTCCCGCATCACGATGTCTTTAAGAAGAATCCTCAATCCACCAAACAGCAAATCGTCATCGATGCCTCCTCAAGGACTAGCAACGGACGATCTTTAAACGACATTCTTTGGACTGGACCGACCTTGCAGAACGACATGTCGGCAGTCATACTCAATTGGCGGATATATCGTTTCGTTTTAACGGCGGATATACAGAAAATATATCGCTTTATCAATGTGCACCCAATATGGGGATCAGCCAAAGACGCCCAGTATGAGCGGATTTTTATGGCGGGCGGCGGTAGATGTTTATGCTTTGTGAACGCTAACATTCGGAACGTCTTCTGCTCCCTTCAGGGCCATTAGGGTCATTCAACACTTAGCGAAGGCGGAAAAAGTTTTGATCAGCGAGATATATGTGGACGAAATTCTGTCCGAAGGGTATACGATAGAAGAGACGCAGGATGAACGGACACGGTTAGAGGGTGCTATTAAATCCACTCGCATGAAGTTGCGTAAATGGTCCAGCAACGAAGCGAGTATTGTCCGCTCGATTCCGATGGACCATCAGTGCAGTCGGACACCCTTAAACTGGGACATTACGGATCCTATCAACGCGCTAGGAATGGTGCAGTACTGGCGGTCGCTAACAATCCTTCATCATGGATCACTCCTCACCATCTTAATGGAGACATGTTGGAACTAGCTAGAATCCAGCGGACTGTGCGATAAGAGGAATGCCTCCGAGTGAGCTGAAGGAGTTTGACTTGTGGTTGCGCGGCCCGGAGTGGCTTACACACAGTCAAGGTGACTTCGACAAAGATAAGACAGGTCGACATGAATGATGCCGCGCTTGAGGCATAAGCGGACAAAGTTCGCGTTCAAGGTCAGCAAGGTCTAGCTTCTGGAACGTTTTTCGAGTTACGAGTACGAGTAAAAACATATACATTTCGGTTCAAAGCCAATGCTATCAGGAAAGGATAGAGGTGATCTGGTCCTCTAAGCATTCAGGAGCTGGACTGTGCTCCATTCGCTATCGTGCGCATCGTCCAAAGAGAGTCTTTCTCGTCCGAGCTGACCGCGGTAAAAAATGATAAAAGACTGCCTCCCAGAAGTAAGCTCAGGAGCTTATCACCGATCTTGGCAGAAGGCATACTGCGAGTAAGAACACGATTGCGCCATTCTGGGTTGTCCCACGAGCGTCGTCATCCGATGATTCTTTGAAGTTCGCATAATTTTACGCAGCTAGTGATACGGTACTCGCACGTTTTGACTCTGCACGGAGGTGCGGAGCTGACTTTGGCTAGTTGACTATGTTGAACTATACTTTTTATATAAACGGGTTTTTTGTCTCGTATATTTCCTCTCTCTAAGATTCCCTTTCCGAGCTCTACTCCTGTATTTTGCTCTTTCTGCTGCTCTCGTGACCATTTTTCCTTTTTGCCATATTGCTACTACCCTTAAGACCGTTTTGCTCTCCCCATTTCGACGTTGCCACTGCGTCTATCTTGTATGCTCGTATTGCAACACCCAACTTGGCCCTTTGGCGTAATTGATTCGCTCTGTCTTGAAGGCAGTGTTGTATTTCTAGTGCTAAATTCTATTGTTTTATTGAAAATAAATTGTACAATTTACTGCGTTATTCGTTGGAAAATTGCGTCTACCATAAAAGTATGGAAAAGCAAAAATGGTTTCAGATGCTGCATTATACTATAGTCCACCATTGGCCATCAACCGAGTTCTTGCATTAACGAATCGTCTGCATGGATGTATGTGTAAATAATATTAAAAGTGTATCTGGACGAATAAACAATTGCCCAATTAAAGAAAGTGCCGGGTTACGTAGCCGTCAGCATTTCCTAAATTTATGTTTTTCTTTAATTGCCAACATTGGAGACACAATTTATCTCAACGGTACCTTAGCTGTACGATTATCTTTTCTTATCTAAGCTCGCCTCTCTCGCGCTCTCTATCTTGTACTCTCGCGCTTGCGCCTTTGACATCTGCTGTTCGCTTTGCATTTAAGTAGGTCATATCATTCAATTTCGTAACCTATGCATATACGCATCGATGCAGAATTTCGTTCGAACAAACTAATAAAACAAGAAAATTTTAAATCGCTACACACTAACTCGTCTTTCATTTCTCGGAAAATAGCTAATTGAAAAGCTTATTAGTTCAACATTGGTGATTACGACGTGATTTTTGCATAAACAATACATAGTGAAAAACATAACAAGCTATTTAAAGCTTAACCTTTGTGGGGAGTCTTAAAACTCCCTGGGCGAGTCGCGCAGTCAAGACGCGGGCGTGCGGCCGGACAGTCGAAACAGATTCAGTAGGTGTGGACCCAGTCGTAAAGCAAGAGGAACCCCGTGAATAGCCAATCCGAGAGTAATAGACGCGCACCAGTCGAGAAGTTACCGGTCAGTGAGAACGCGCAGGACGCAAAATTATATCAGTCAGCGAGTGTCGAAACGGATACACAAGGACGGTCAATTCAAGTGGAAAACCGAGCAACGCAGAGATCCACGGAACAAGCGATCACAAGGACCTTGCACGGTCATAAGGGACAGTGGAGTCATTGGTCGGCAAAGGTGGTTCGGGGAAGAGCGTTGGCTTGACCTCACGGACGATACGCCCTACCCCCATAACATCCTAAGCCCTATAAGGGTTTTTTAAAATTATGAATTACTTCATTTCCTCATTAAAATACCAGACGCTGAGTTAGTCTGTAAAAAAATCGCTGTTTACCCGGTTCAACATCACAACCGGATCCTAGATTTTGATGACGGAAATCTGTTCGCTGAATGCGTCGCTCGGATTATACACATCGGGGACTGCAAGACAACAGTCGGAGCAACTTTCAGCAAGGAACTCCAAAGCAGTACATGCGCACGTCAAATGGTTGCGGGGACTATTGCGCAATGTGGAACGCTTCCGGGGCACCTGAAACCAGTGCCAGTGTCCAGTCACCATTGTGGACCATGCCAACATCATCGGCATAACGGTCTCGTCCAGACGGTAACTGGTACTACTCGAACAGAGTTTCCCTAAATGGAACCTGGTATGTCAACCAGCTAGGAAGCTCAAGAAAAAAACCCGCAGTGGCGGCCATGACCTTGGTGAATGTCCCTTCACACCAGGACCGACTAAGCCTCCCTCTATTACACGAGCTGAGCCTGAGAAACCTCCATCACAACGGAGCTATAAAGGAAAGGTTCCTGTTGGGATCCCTCGTCGGATACTCCATAATCGTGCTAGTTCTAGCCTGCGACATCTGGCTTAGCCGTCTGATTTGGATAGCTAATCGGCGCACCAACTCAATGAGCGGTGACGACATAGAAGCAGGAGGCCGCCGGGACGACGACCATTTAAGGGAGGGAAGAGTTAGAACGCGCCACGAAGATATTGCGAAACTGCCAAGTTGGAGACCGGTCGGAAAGGCCCGTACGCGAAAGACAAACACTGCTGAATACGCAGTCCGTGGTGCAGTGCTCGATACTCCGCCGGATCACGCCGGCAACTAGTGGCCGTCATCCAGCGAACGCAAAGTCGCTGACACGACAGGTTTTGTTTAAGAGAATAACTCCATCGATTGCCATCGGTGCAATAACCATATTACGGCAGCACCTCCAAAGAGGGGTGACAAACTGTAATTCAAATAAATAACAATTGTGAACTTAGAGTAGTGTGAATAAATAAAAATAAAGAAAGGAATAAAGAGCAATTTAATAATTTATACACACACACACACGCCTGTACATATCATAGCTTAAGGTAAATCAGTTAATAATTATAACGATTTAAATTTTGGACGGGGAATCGCAGCACTGGCTGGCGCATTACGTAACATCGAGCACCATCAAGGAAGCACCGTTGTGGGCAGCTGTTGCAATTCCCAGTAGTGGCTCATAATCAATAGTGGAGTCGCGCACAGCCGCATCTGATCCGGCCTTCCGGCGCCGCCTCTTAGTGCACCTGCAGCCATGAAGAACGGTTCCAGACCACCCTACAGCAACAGATGAGGACCTGTAGTGCGAGTCCTTTTTCCAGAAGACTCTTGTGTGACGATCGGATGGCCGCTACGTAGTGTGGTTGCCCTTTGAAACTTATCGAGCAAAAAGCGCCGGCGGTGGGCAGTGAAAGCAGTTCGGTAAGGAATACTTCCACGAATAGGCACGTAGCATCCTGTGTGCTCCCGCATCACGATGTCTTTAAGAAGAATCCTCAATCCACCAAACAGCAAATCGTCATCGATGCCTCCTCAAGGACTAGCAACGGACGATCTTTAAACGACATTCTTTGGACTGGACCGACCTTGCAGAACGACATGTCGGCAGTCATACTCAATTGGCGGATATATCGTTTCGTTTTAACGGCGGATATACAGAAAATATATCGCTTTATCAATGTGCACCCAATATGGGGATCAGCCAAAGACGCCCAGTATGAGCGGATTTTATGGCGGGCGGCGGTAGATGTTTATGCTTTGTGAACGCTAACATTCGGAACGTCTTCTGCTCCCTTCAGGGCCATTAGGGTCATTCAACACTTAGCGAAGGCGGAAAAAGTTTTGATCAGCGAGATATATGTGGACGAAATTCTGTCCGAAGGGTATACGATAGAAGAGACGCAGGATGAACGGACACGGTTAGAGGGTGCTATTAAATCCACTCGCATGAAGTTGCGTAAATGGTCCAGCAACGAAGCGAGTATTGTCCGCTCGATTCCGATGGACCATCAGTGCAGTCGGACACCCTTAAACTGGGACATTACGGATCCTATCAACGCGCTAGGAATGGTGCAGTACTGGCGGTCGCTAACAATCCTTCATCATGGATCACTCCTCACCATCTTAATGGAGACATGTTGGAACTAGCTAGAATCCAGCGGACTGTGCGATAAGAGGAATGCCTCCGAGTGAGCTGAAGGAGTTTGACTTGTGGTTGCGCGGCCCGGAGTGGCTTACACACAGTCAAGGTGACTTCGACAAAGATAAGACAGGTCGACATGAATGATGCCGCGCTTGAGGCATAAGCGGAGCGGACAAAGTTCGCGTTCAAGGTCAGCAAGGTCTAGCTTCTGGAACGTTTTTCGAGTTACGAGTACGAGTAAAAACATATACATTTCGGTTCAAAGCCAATGCTATCAGGAAAGGATAGAGGTGATCTGGTCCTCTAAGCATTCAGGAGCTGGACTGTGCTCCATTCGCTATCGTGCGCATCGTCCAAAGAGAGTCTTTCTCGTCCGAGCTGACCGCGGTAAAAAATGATAAAAGACTGCCTCCCAGAAGTAAGCTCAGGAGCTTATCACCGATCTTGGCAGAAGGCATACTGCGAGTAAGAACACGATTGCGCCATTCTGGGTTGTCCCACGAGCGTCGTCATCCGATGATTCTTTGAAGTTCGCATAATTTTACGCAGCTAGTGATACGGTACTCGCACGTTTTGACTCTGCACGGAGGTGCGGAGCTGACTTTGGCTAGTTGACTATGTTGAACTATACTTTTTATATAAACGGGTTTTTGTCTCGTATATTTCCTCTCTCTAAGATTCCCTTTCCGAGCTTTACTCCTGTATTTTGCTCTTTCTGCTGCTCTCGTGACCATTTTTCCTTTTTGCCATATTGCTACTACCCTTAAGACCGTTTTGCTCTCCCCATTTCGACGTTGCCACTGCGTCTATCTTGTATGCTCGTATTGCAACACCCAACTTGGCCCTTTGGCGTAATTGATTCGCTCTGTCTTGAAGGCAGTGTTGTATTTCTAGTGCTAAATTCTATTGTTTTATTGAAAATAAATTGTACAATTTACTGCGTTATTCGTTGGAAAATTGCGTCTACCATAAAAGTATGGAAAAGCAAAAATGGTTTCAGATGCTGCATAATACTATAGTCCACCATTGGCCATCAACCGAGTTCTTGCATTAACGAATCGTCTGCATGGATGTATGTGTAAATAATATTAAAAGTGTATCTGGACGAATAAACAATTGCCCAATTAAAGAAAGTGCCGGGTTACGTAGCCGTCAGCATTTCCTAACTTTATGTTTTTCTTTAATTGCCAACATTGGAGACACAATTTATCTCAACGGTACCTTAGCTGTACGATTATCTTTTCTTATCTAAGCTCGCCTCTCTCGCGCTCTCTATCTTGTACTCTCGCGCTTGCGCCTTTGACATCTGCTGTTCGCTTTGCATTTAAGTAGGTCATATCATTCAATTTCGTAACCTATGCATATACGCATCGATGCAGAATTTCGTTCGAACAAACTAATAAAACAAGAAAATTTTAAATCGCTACACACTAACTCGTCTTTCATTTCTCGGAAAATAGCTAATTGAAAAGCTTATTAGTTCAACATTGGTGATTACGACGTGATTTTTGCATAAACAATACATAGTGAAAAACATAACAAGCTATTTAAAGCTTAACCTTTGTGGGGAGTCTTAAAACTCCCTGGGAGAGTCGCGCAGTCAAGACGCGGGCGTGCGGCCGGACAGTCGAAACAGATTCAGTAGGTGTGGACCCAGTCGTAAAGCAAGAGGAACCCCGTGAATAGCCAATCCGAGAGTAATAGACGCGCACCAGTCGAGAAGTTACCGGTCAGTGAGAACGCGCAGGACGCAAAATTATATCAGTCAGCGAGTGTCGAAACGGATACACAAGGAAGGTCAATTCAAGTGGAGAACCGAGCAACGCAGAGATCCACGGAACAAGCGATCACAAGGACCTTGCACGGTCATAAGGGACAGTGGAGTCATTGGTCGGCAAAGGTGGTTCGGGGAAGAGCGTTGGCTTGACCTCACGGACGATACGCCCTACCCCCATAACATCCTAAGCCCCATTCGAAACGGCACAGGTACGCTGTCAAGAACGACGCGGGACAACGGAAGAAGGACGACGAAGGAGCGACGGTGCGCATCCGACGGCGAGGATGATGAGGTCACATCACGAATCGAAGTGGATATAGGACTCGGAAAGCCGATCGTACGGATGCAACTTATAATCCTCCACAACATAATCGACGCTCTAGTACTGGGTTGGGGTTTCCTAACGAGAGTGGGAGAAAGGATGGAATGCGCGGGACTGAGCGTAAAGATACCAGTGGTCTGGTGGTTTGGAGCAGGCCACGCAAAAAGGAGGGGCTGTGTGTGTATTTCCGATAGATAAACGCAGGGTCCGTGAAGGACGCGTACCCGATGCCAATGATCAATTACATTCTGGACCAATTAAGGGAGGCGAACTACATAAGTAGCCTGGACTTGAAGGACGGATACTGGCAGATTCCCCTGGAAGCGGGAAGTCGGCGTTTACGTTGCCGGGAAAGGGCCTGTTTCAATGGAAAGTTATGTCATTCGGACTGCACTCCGGGCGTAGAACCAAGTGATAGGACCCGGGATGATGCCGCACGCCCTCGCATATCATAGTGATCTGACGGACACTACAAGAGCACATGCGCAACTTGAAAGAGGTTTTCCGGAGACTACGGTCGGCCAATCTAAAAGTAAATGCGGATAAGTGCAAATTCTTAAGGAAGGAGCTGCAATACAATTCTAACCGATATGCTATCTTGGCTGATTCTGCGACCGAACAACCCATCGAAACAACGGTAGGGGAAACAAAAAAGACCAACCCTTCACCTATATTCATAGGAGAACAGAGTACAAGCGCTTTTGGGCCCCTCACTTTGTATATTTTTTAAATATGGAGTTAGTAGTGTAATTAGATTAGGGCTTATAATTAATTTGTAAATTCTAGGATAGTTAGAATAGGATTTAGTAGGATAGTTAGAATAGGGTTTAGATTTGCTAATATGTTAGAGAGTTAGACTAATTTTGGGATTTAGGGTAATATATAAGTTAGAATAAGAGATAAAAGAAAGACCCATGAAGGGCATATGTAAATAGTAGGCTAAGCACTCCACCCATACGCATACACACGGGCGCCCGCGCAACACACGCACACGGGGCCATCATCATCACACACACACACGGGCCCAGCAACACAGGCCATCAAGCCCCGCAACATTAGCGGCCAAGCCCGCAACATACGCGGCCAAGCACAGCAACACGGCAAGGGCCCGCACCAATATCGGCAGAGCCCACTGACTCGTGGAAACGGACGCTTTTCGATAGCGCTGCGCGAAGATTTCGTTTTAACGTGGTTGTGCCGAACAGTGATAGCGGCAAATCTGCCAAAACTCACGGTGGACTTGTGCCAAAGTTCCGCGCGTAACTTAGGCGTGCTGAATGACCGCGTGTTTCAGGTGGTTGGCAAAATATCTATGTTGGCCATTTCTGCAGCTGATAAAACAGCTGACAGCGCTGCCAACTTATCTCGGAGACTATCTTGAGAGAGTGGCTTTGCCAGATCAACGGTGAGACCAGGGCTGAGGTGCGACCGTTCGGCGCGTAATTTCAAAATTAAATTCAAAATCCAAAATTTTAAATTTATTTTGATACTGCTACCCTGTGAGCGTACCAAACTTTAGAAAGGGAAAAAGGCACAAAGGTCGCGAACAGACTTATAATCATCCTCTCACCTTGCTGGTGCCTAAGCAGAGGCTCTGGTGTCCGAGTCGAGGCGGAACAAACCTCCATCAAGAAAACGACAGGGGGAAATCCGTGGCCGCCCCGGATTAACTCTATAAAGTAGATGGATAGCGCATTGGAGGGGCAGCCCCCCCGATCCCTACGAACCGTTCAGGAGAAGCTCCAGAATGTCGAGATCCCCGACTAGGGGAGTCGGAAACCCTGTTCTGGGAGACGGAACCACAGTTCCGGCGGTGGCGAGGGGTGAGCAAGCAGGCCCACCGCCGCCGGTCTCTAGAGACTGGTGCGCAGCTGTAGATGTGGAGAACTTGGCTCCTACAGCTTCTACTACCGCGACAAGTCACAAAACGATGGACCACATCACCGTGCCATCGCAAAAGGCGGGAGCGAAGTCCCCAGCTGGATCGCCACACCGGTTTTCGGACCTAATCGTGGCACTCCTTGACGAGGACCTGAAGAGCCAGGATGAATGGCAAGATCAACATCAGCGGCACGTCACCAGGGAGACCAAGGGTGCAGTCAAGGAGCTCTCAGCTCTTAACAACAGGGCTATCGAGCTGCACGAAGTGGCCACAAACGAGCACCGTATGTCGAGCGTTGCTACCCAGACGGAGGCACAAAAGCCTACCAAAAAGGCTACGCAAGAGGCGCATGTGCTAAAGAGATAAGTATCCAAAGTGCAGGCGCCCAAGCCGAGCAACACGATGGCTGGTATCCAAGGAGGAAAAACGGTGTCAACCGGCGCAAATGAGCCCAAGCTGGGCAGCTATGCATCGATCGCCTAGAGCGCTGGTACACGCGCTGAGTGGACCAAGGTGAGACATAGATACTCCGGAAACTAAAATCGGACCCGAGCCTTAGCGAACTCGGTAAACACGTTCGCAAAATACGTATAACTCAGCAAGGTGAGCTGCTGCTGGAAGTAGAGGGAAAAGCCGCGGAAAGCGTTCCCAAGTTTAAGTGCGATCTTGAGAAGACGCTCAAAAAAATGGCCTCGGTTCGTACGGGTGCGCAGAGAATCGCGCTATCTTACCGGAGGGTACGTCCTGGAGACGGCAGAGAAGAACGACCGGGCAAGCATGGGACACCAGGAAGATTCGAGACAATTCTGTTACGTCGGTGTATTCGTGCCTGTGTCCTGTGAAAAGACTTGGGCCGAGGGAGGGGCATCCGATGATCAGGCACCAGGATGCCGGCGTAAGCTCGTCGATTTTGGGTCGTGGGATTTTGGTAAGACCCTAACCTTCCCAACATAACGAGAATAAATATTAGTAGTGCCTGAAAAAGTTCGTACCGTTCGTCAGTCAACAGTCCTCACTGCCCCACAAGCTGTAGCTTGATCGTAAAACGATCGGGCAATGTTTCGGCCACGTTCCCTCCCCTTCATGCATCCGCATGCCTGATGGATCGTCGCGGGCCGCGCAATACGATCCCCTTTTGTCAAGGTTGTCCGTCAAACGTTATGTCATCGTTTTTGACCTACTCCACTTCGCGCGTCAGCACCCCTTTTGGAAACGTTTACCTACTCATTTTGTTGTAGTTACAATAATAGCATAATGTTATTGAGTAATAGATTGCTGGCTAGTGCCATGTAATACAAACAAGAATTAAAAAGCTAGCATACAAAATTTATGATAAATTGGCTTTAACTGTTTTTAGCGAGGAGTATCGAATTCATCACCAAGCAAAGGTGCACACGTCAACAAAAATTGTTGGCTATTCACGACTACAAACGTCGCTCTGAGGGCTCTTGTTTTTGCATAACAAAAACAAGGCGGATACTCGTCGCTGAAAAGTAATTTTTATTAATTTAAAAACAATATGGAAGACAAAATATTTAACTCCTATTAATGAAATAAATTGCCTGGAAGAGGCTGCCAATAAGCTATTTTTCTTTAAACCTGACACAAATATATTTATATGTACTAATGGTGAAAAATAAAATGAGCACGGGAATATATGTATATATAAGGATAAAAAAACTCGGGAACAGGGTTCCGTCAAACTTACCCCACTTTAATCCGGAGCGATGAGATCTCGACGCGTTGGATCCTGGGTTTTGCTATATATATAGTGATGGAGTTATACATACATATACTTTCGTGCACCAATTAATTGTAACCAAACAATAATAAGATATACACAAACACAAAATAAAAAAAATACACTAAGTGGAGTATACATATATATAAACGTATGCATGAGTTGGGGTTTCTGTTCTTTTGGTAGCACGCTTTGGCTGCTATTCGGCTCTCAGGTTACTTGGAGCGAGCACTTGCTGTTGTTTGGTTTTTGCTGATGTTCACATTCACGGCCTGCACCGGTTCACTAGATCTTTTAATTGTTTTGCCGTTTGTATTTTTTTTAATTAAGCACTTTGCGGGACTCCGGATACAATTCTGTCCAGGACATGGTGATGGTCCCTCCTCCGCTGTACGGATCTCTTGCTCCTTGACGTTTTTCTTTGAGACTGGAGTTATCCCTGAGTCTTCTCCTCGATGGACGAAAGGATAATTGCCCGGGTATCTGACGTACGGATGTTTTCCCGGGTAACGACGGACGACGGGTGTTTACCCGGGTACTGACTCTCTCTCTGCCTTTTCATCGGTGAGCCATGGTCTTTTTATACCGGCATAGAGCTTTTTTTCTGATCTATTGGTCTTCTATGCCAAGTGTTCCCACCTAGGAATCATATTTCTCACTTTCCCCTATTTTGGGTAGTCAATACCCCCTTCGGTGAAGTGTGCCCGGAACTTGTGTTGATTTTCTTTACTTTCTGCAATCTATTGCGGCCGCTGACCGGGTCATCGGAGACTCGTTTACTGTCGACTTGCATTTTCTTTGTCCCAATCCAACTGAGTCAACGGGGTAATGGTACCCCTACCCCTGCTTTTAGATTCCGGCTTTGAATCTTTAAAGTCTTACGATCTCCCAAAAAGGGTGTACGCAACAGGCTCGAAGTGATCGATGCGGTTACGCATGGAATGACTTCGCAAAAAGAAAGGCCGTACGCCATTTTCTTGTATTTTTTTTTTTTTTTTTTTTTTCTTTGTTGGTATGTGGTTCTCATTATGCGCCCATTATAAGCCAACGTGTGGCTTCGATCCACCACACTCTGCTGACTGCGCTAGCTGGGCTATTAGCAAAAGCGGCAGGTGACCTCGTGGAATCGAGACGTACATGGATTCTTGTTTCCGGGGTGTTGGCGGTAGAAATCCACTCCGTATCCACACGTATAGCACATCATCTCGTGCAAAGAGTTTTTGCACCCAGGCGCTGTTCTGTTGGACTCGCAGTTGTCTTCCGGTCTGCGTTGGAATTCTTCCACAAGGGCACCATCGGGAATACGTCCCAGAGCGTTGGATGTCATTTACAGGTCTACCTCGCATCGGTTTCCCATGGTTTCTTAACCACCGATCCACTCTGAGCCCCTCCTTTTTAATCTCTGCCAGTGACCTTATTGGGGACGTCAACAGTAACCCACCCATTTGGGAGTTCAGGTTATCCTTCAAAAGTTCTACAAATTCCCCCTCGGCGATCTTGTGTTTTAACTTAAAGTGTAAGTTGTGCATGTCGGCGACATAATCGCTGAAGGACTCGTTATACTCTTGTTTCCTCTCCATTAATTCTTTGATCTTCATTAGGTCACTTCCAGTTGTAGAAAAAGCGCTTTTCATTTCCCTGGTGAGCGAATAGTAATCAAAATCATAATCCTCGGCTCAATCCCCATGAGTTGCCAATACCACTTGCTGGCTGCGCCGATCAGCAGACTATGAAATTCTCTGAAAACTTGCTGTCGGCTTATGTTATATAATTCTTGTAGCCTTTCCACACGGAATAAAAAACTTTCAACGGTCATTTCAACGTCAAATTTTAAGTTCCATTTATCCAGCCGAACACCCTTTTGTGCTGGTGCTTAAAACATTAGACTATGATCTAACTCGCTGGCTGGTCTCTGCTCGGCTGGTCTCCGGTATCTGCTGCGGAGTGGCCGTTCGTCTGGGCTCCCTTAACCGATGCATTTGGCTGTTAAAACATTCTTGCGACACTTGTTCTGGTGTTGGGGTATCTTGATGTCTTAAAAAGCTATCTGTGGGGATTCTGGGTAGTCCCGTGGTGGGGCCATTCTTGGTTGTTCGGAAAAGGTTTGGGTGGCTTGTAACTCAGCCACTTTCTTCTTCAAAGCGTTTACTAGAGCGATCATCTCCAATTCCGCATCTCTACTCTGCTTCACTAAATTCATTAGTTCTCGTTCCCGCTTATCGGCCATCTCCGAACGGTCTTCGGAACTTGCATGGTACCGTGGCAACATGCTAGAGCGTCCTCTAGGCGGTCCTAGCGGTAAATCTATTCCTCCGGCTGCTTCATCCATCGTGCTTTCTATCTGTTCGGACAAGTGTCCTATCTCTTTCGGCTGGTTCTCGAAGTTTGGATCTAGTGCCTCATACAGTCGGGGGGTGTCTCCCGCACTCGCACTTCGTGGTGCACGACCCTCTTCTTGTGTTCGCGATCGGGTTACTCTCCCGGTGGCGGGTTGAAACAACACTTTCTTTTTTGCCCCCCTCATTTACGTATTTGGATTGCTCTATTTAATACTTGTTTTTTTTTGTTTTTTTTTTTGTGTTCTGCTTGGTATGCAGCTAAATATATAACACGATCTACTGTGAAAGTTTCTGACTACAACTGTTAAAATAAGATAGGTAAGCTGGGGTGCTGTTACGCCATTAATAAGTCTCTCCTCAGTGAAAAAACCGTCCGGTATTTAAGCCCCAAAAAAACAAAAAAAATAACTACCCGGAGATGTTGGTCGTTGCCCTGACATGGTTACACCCGGCCAACATGCCTCCGTCTTCCACTGCTTAGGGAACTTTTACTAGGTTTCGTACGTGAACTGGCCCGCCTTCTTTCCTGGTGAGCTTTTACGACGGTTCCATATGTGAACTGGCCTACCTTTTCCTGGGGAGCTTTTACTATGGTTCCATATGTGAACTGGCCCATATTTTCCAGGGGAGCTTTTACTTGGTTCCATATTTGAGCTGGCCCACCTTTTCCTGGAGAGCTTTTACAATGGCTCCATATGTGAACTGGTCCACCTAAGACAGTGTATGTCCGAAAACCCCCTCCCGCCAGTCGTCGGGAAATCAGGCTGATTGACCGATATTTGCGGACTCCACAACCTGCTGCTGTTTGACCATTACGTTCGGACTCCACAACAGTTTTCCTAATTCCCTGGACACGTGCCTCACAAACGACCTGGCTACTTGGCCTAGTACGCCGGCAGCGTGAACCAAAGAAACTAAAATCGTCCCCCGCCCAAAATTAGTCATGGAAAGCCGCAAAGAGTCGAGCCCCTCAAACGACCTGGCTCCGTAGCCTAGTACGCGGGCAGCGTCGATTTTACGTCTTCCGGTCAGTTCCATCACCCTCTCTGTACTGGATCGTCAAATAAACGATATACCCGCACCGCACCGCTAAATGCGTTACCATTATAACTGCGCTCCTATCTTCTTTGGACTCAGACTTCTCGAAGGACCTGGCTACTTGGCCTAATACGTTGGAAGCGTGAGCCACCCTCAAATTATATTTACGTGATTTGCAAAAAAAAAGTCGATCGGCACTTAGTTGTTTGATTATATAAGAAGGAAATCTCCCACATTTATGAATTAAGGATTTTTTTTTTTCTTTTTTGTGCCTGAAAAAGTTCGTACCGTTCGTCAGTCAACAGTCCTCACTGCCCCACAATCTGTAGCTTGATCGTAAAACGATCGGGCAATGTTTCGGCCACGTTCCCTCCCCTTCATGCATCCGCATGCCTGATGGATCGTCGCGGGCCGCGCAATACGATCCCCTTTTGTCAACGTTGTCCGTCAAACGTTATGTCATCGTTTTTGACCTACTCCACTTCGCGCGTCAGCACCCCTTCTGGAAATGTTTACCTACTCATTTTGTTGTAGTTACAATAATAGCATAATATTATTGAGTAATAGATTGTTGGCTAGTGCCAACGAGGAGTATCGAATTCATCACCAAGCAAAGGTGCACACGTCAACAAAAATTGTTGGCTATTCACGACTACAAACGTCGCTCTGAGGGCTCTTGTTTTTGCATAACAAAAACAAGGCGGATACTCGTCGCTGAAAAGTAATTTTTATTAATTTAAAAACAATATGGAAGACAAAATATTTAACTCCTATTAATGAAATAAATTGCCTGGAAGAGGCTGCCAATAAGCTATTTTTCTTTAAACCTGACACAAATATATTTATACTAATGGTGTAAAAATAAAATGAGCACGGGAATATATGTATATATATAAAGACAAAAAAAACTCGGGAACAGGGTTCCGTCAAACTTACCCCACTTTAATCCGGAGCGATGAGATCTCGACGCGTTGGATCCTGGGTTTTGCTATATATATAGTGATGGAGTTATACATACATATACTTTCGTGCACCAATTAATTGTAACCGAACAATAATAAGATATACACAAACACAAAATAAAAAAAATACATTAAGTGGAGTATACATATATATAAACGTATGAATGAGTTGGGGTTTCTGTTCTTTTGGCAGCACGCTTTGGCTGCTATTCGGCTCTCAGGTTACTTGGAGCGAGCACTTGCTGTTGTTTGGTTTTTGCTGATGTTCACATTCACGGCCTGCACCGGTTCACTAGATCTTTTAATTGTTTTGCCGTTTGTATTTTTTTTAATTAAGCACTTTGCGGAACTCCGGATACAATTCTGTCCAGGACATGGTGATGATCCCTCCTCCGCTGTACGGATCTCTTGTACATTTTTACGATCTTTAACAGAGCCAGGAAGATCAGTATAGCAGCGATGAATTCCAGAGTATGTTGTACTCCTTCTATTTCCTGTTTGTGGTCGACAACCTCCACGGTGTTTATCACATTTGCTGTGTTGTCGGAGGCCTTAGACTCCTTGCCGCCCATCCTGAGAGTTTCGTGAAAGTATGGTCTTCCTTCAAAGTGTGTTCCTTGTTAGTCCTGTTATTTCCTTTAAAGGATGCTAGTGTCCTTGCTCCTTGACGTTTTTCTTCGAGACTGGAGTTATCCCTGAGTCTTCTCCTCGATGGACGAAAAGATAATTGCCCGGGTATCTGACGTACGGATGTTTTCCCGGGTAACGACGGACGACGGGTGTTTACCCGGGTACTGACTCTCTCTCTGCCTTTTCATCGGTGAGCCATGGTCTTTTTATACCGGCATAGAGCTTTTTTTCTGATCTATTGGTCTTCTATGCCAAGTGTTCCCACCTAGGAATCATATTTCTCACTTTCCCCTATTTTGGGTAGTCAATACCCCCTTCGGTGAAGTGTGCCCGGAACTTGTGTTGATTTTCTTTACTTTCTGCAATCTATTGCGGCCGCTGACCGGGTCATCGGAGACTCGTTTACTGTCGACTTGCATTTTCTTTGTCCCAATCCAACTGAGTCAACGGGGTAATGGTACCCCTACCCCTGCTTTTAGATTCCGGCTTTGAATCTTTAAAGTCTTACGATCTCCCAAAAAGGGTGTACGCAACAGGCTCGAAGTGATCGATGCGGTTACGCATGGAATGACTTCGCAAAAAGAAAGGCCGTACGCCATTTTCTTGTATTTTTTTTTTTTTTTTTTCTTTTTCTTTGTTGGTATGTGGTTCTCATTATGCGCCCATTATAAGCCAACGTGTGGCTTCGACCCACCACACTCTGCTGACTGCGCTAGCTGGGCTATTAGCAAAAGCGGCAGGGGACCCCGGGGAATCGAGACGTACATGGGATTCTTGTTTCCGGGGGTGTTGGCGGTAGAAACCATTGTTGAGTAATCTCCAGGACTATGGACGTAAAGTAACCATTGGTTCTTTTTCATTTCCTTTGTTTTTTTTTTTTTTTTTTTTTTTTTTTTTTTTTTTTTTTTTCATTGTAAAAAGCGCTTTTCATTTCCCTGGTGAGCGAATAGTAATCAAAATCATAATCCTCGGCTCAATCCTCCATGAGTTGCCAATACCACTTGCTGGCTGCGCCGATCAGCAGACTATGAAATTCTCTGAAAACTTGCTGTCGGCTTATGTTATATAATTCTTGTAGCCTTTCCACACGGAATAAAAAACTTTCAACGGTCATTTCAACGTCAAATTTTAAGTTCCATTTATCCAGCCGAACACCCTTTTGTGCTGGTGCTTAAAACATTAGACTATGATCTAACTCGCTGGCTGGTCTCTGCTCGGCTGGTCTCCGGTATCTGCTGCGGAGTGGCCGTTCGTCTGGGCTCCCTTAACCGATGCATTTGGCTGTTAAAACATTCTTGCGACACTTGTTCTGGTGTTGGGGTATCTTGATGTCTTAAAAAGCTATCTGTGGGGATTCTGGGTAGTCCCGTGGTGGGGCCATTCTTGGTTGTTCGGAAAAGGTTTGGGTGGCTTGTAACTCAGCCACTTTCTTCTTCAAAGCGTTTACTAGAGCGATCATCTCCAATTCCGCATCTCTACTCTGCTTCACTAAATTCATTAGTTCTCGTTCCCGCTTATCGGCCATCTCCGAACGGTCTTCGGAACTTGCATGGTACCGTGGCAACATGCTAGAGCGTCCTCTAGGCGGTCCTAGCGGTAAATCTATTCCTCCGGCTGCTTCATCCATCGTGCTTTCTATCTGTTCGGACAAGTGTCCTATCTCTTTCGGCTGGTTCTCGAAGTTTGGATCTAGTGCCTCATACAGTCGGGGGGTGTCTCCCGCACTCGCACTTCGTGGTGCACGACCCTCTTCTTGTGTTCGCGATCGGGTTACTCTCCCGGTGGCGGGTTGAAAGAACACTTTCTTTTTTGCCCCCCTCATTTACGTATTTGGATTGCTCTATTTAATACTTGTTTTTTTTTTGTTTTTTTTTTTGTGTTCTGCTTGGTATGCAGCTAAATATATTACACGATCTACTGTGAAAGTTTCTGACTACAACTGTTAAAATAAGATAGGTAAGCTGGGGTGCTGTTACGCCATTAATAAGTCTCTCCTCAGTGAAAAAACCGTCCGGTATTTAAGCCCCAAAAAAACAAAAAAAATAACTACCCGGAGATGTTGGTCGTTGCCCTGACATGGTCACACCCGGCCAACATGCCTCCGTCTTCCACTGCTTAGGGAACTTTTACTAGGTTTCGTACGTGAACTGGCCCGCCTTCTTTCCTGGTGAGCTTTTACGACGGTTCCATATGTGAACTGGCCCACCTTTTCCTGGGGAGCTTTTACTATGGTTCCATATGTGAACTGGTTCATATTTTCCAGGGGAGCTTTTACTTGGTTCCATATGTGAGCTGGCCCACCTTTTCCTGGAGAGCTTTTACAATGGCTCCATATGTGAACTGGTCCACCTAAGACAGTGTATGTCCGAAAACCCCCTCCCGCCAGTCGTCGGAAAATCAGATGACATGGACCCACCTGCTGGCCATACGTCGACTCACAAATCCTAACCTGGACACGTGCCTCACAAACGACCTGGCTACTTGGCCTAGTACGCCGGCAGCGTGAACCAAAGAAACTAAAATCGTCCCCCGCCCAAAATTAGTCATGGAAAGCCGCAAAGAGTCGAGCCCCTCAAACGACCTGGCTCCGTAGCCTAGTACGCGGGCAGCGTCGATTTTACGTCTTCCGGTCAGTTCCATCACCCTCTCTGTACTGGATCGTCAAATAAACGATATACCCGCACCGCACCGCTAAATGCGTTACCATTATAACTGCGCTCCTATCTTCTTTGGACTCAGACTTCTCGAAGGACCTGGCTACTTGGCCTAATACGTTGGAAGCGTGAGCCACCCTCAAATTATATTTACGTGATTTGCAAAAAAAAAGTCGATCGGCACTTAGTTGTTTGATTATATAAGAAGGAAATCTCCCACATTTATGAATTAAGGATTTTTTTTTTCTTTTTTGTGCCTGAAAAAGTTCGTACCGTTCGTCAGTCAACAGTCCTCACTGCCCCACAATCTGTAGCTTGATCGTAAAACGATCGGGCAATGTTTCGGCCACGTTCCCTCCCCTTCATGCATCCGCATGCCTGATGGATCGTCGCGGGCCGCGCAATACGATCCCCTTTTGTCAACGTTGTCCGTCAAACGTTATGTCATCGTTTTTGACCTACTCCACTTCGCGCGTCAGCACCCCTTCTGGAAATGTTTACCTACTCATTTTGTTGTAGTTACAATAATAGCATAATATTATTGAGTAATAGATTGTTGGCTAGTGCCAACAAAAGAACGAGGAGTATCGAATTCATCACCAAGCAAAGGTGCACACGTCAACAAAAATTGTTGGCTATTCACGACTACAAACGTCGCTCTGAGGGCTCTTGTTTTTGCATAACAAAAACAAGGCGGATACTCGTCGCTGAAAAGTAATTTTTATTAATTTAAAAACAATATGGAAGACAAAATATTTACTCCTATTAATGAAATAAATTGCCTGGAAGAGGCTGCCAATAAGCTATTTTTCTTTAAACCTGACACAAATATATTTATACTAATGGTGTAAAAATAAAATGAGCACGGGAATATATGTATATATATAAAGACAAAAAAAACTCGGGAACAGGGTTCCGTCAAACTTACCCCACTTTAATCCGGAGCGATGAGATCTCGACGCGTTGGATCCTGGGTTTTGCTATATATATAGTGATGGAGTTATACATACATATACTTTCGTGCACCAATTAATTGTAACCGAACAATAATAAGATATACACAAACACAAAATAAAAAAAATACATTAAGTGGAGTATACATATATATAAACGTATGAATGAGTTGGGGTTTCTGTTCTTTTGGCAGCACGCTTTGGCTGCTATTCGGCTCTCAGGTTACTTGGAGCGAGCACTTGCTGTTGTTTGGTTTTTGCTGATGTTCACATTCACGGCCTGCACCGGTTCACTAGATCTTTTAATTGTTTTGCCGTTTGTATTTTTTTTAATTAAGCACTTTGCGGACTCCGGATACAATTCTGTCCAGGACATGGTGATGATCCCTCCTCCGCTTACGGATCTCTTGTACATTTTTACGATCTTTAACAGAGCCAGGAAGATCAGTATAGCAGCGATGAATTCCAGAGTATGTTGTACTCCTTCTATTTCCTGTTTGTGGTCGACAACCTCCACGGTGTTTATCACATTTGCTGTGTTGTCGGAGGCCTTAGACTCCTTGCCGCCCATCCTGAGAGTTTCGTGAAAGTATGGTCTTCCTTCAAAGTGTGTTCCTTGTTAGTCCTGTTATTTCCTTTAAAGGATGCTAGTGTCCTTGCTCCTTGACGTTTTTCTTCGAGACTGGAGTTATCCCTGAGTCTTCTCCTCGATGGACGAAAAGATAATTGCCCGGGTATCTGACGTACGGATGTTTTCCCGGGTAACGACGGACGACGGGTGTTTACCCGGGTACTGACTCTCTCTCTGCCTTTTCATCGGTGAGCCATGGTCTTTTTATACCGGCATAGAGCTTTTTTTCTGATCTATTGGTCTTCTATGCCAAGTGTTCCCACCTAGGAATCATATTTCTCACTTTCCCCTATTTTGGGTAGTCAATACCCCCTTCGGTGAAGTGTGCCCGGAACTTGTGTTGATTTTCTTTACTTTCTGCAATCTATTGCGGCCGCTGACCGGGTCATCGGAGACTCGTTTACTGTCGACTTGCATTTTCTTTGTCCCAATCCAACTGAGTCAACGGGGTGATGGTACCCCTTCCCCTGCTTTTAGATTCCGGCTTTGAATCTTTAAAGTCTTACGATCTCCCAAAAAGGGTGTACGCAACAGGCTCGAAGTGATCGATGCGGTTACGCATGGAATGACTTCGCAAAAAGAAAGGCCGTACGCCATTTTCTTGTATTTTTTTTTTTTTTTTTTTTTTCTTTGTTGGTATGTGGTTCTCATTATGCGCCCATTATAAGCCAACGTGTGGCTTCGACCCACCACACTCTGCTGACTGCGCTAGCTGGGCTATTAGCAAAAGCGGCAGGTGACCTCGTGGAATCGAGACGTACATGGATT
This sequence comes from Drosophila teissieri, assembly GCF_016746235.2. NCBI lineage: Eukaryota > Metazoa > Arthropoda > Insecta > Diptera > Drosophilidae > Drosophila > Drosophila teissieri. The sequence continues at coordinate 23,028,484 of NC_053029.1, read as the reverse complement.
CTTGTTTCCGGGGTGTTGGCGGTAGAAATCCACTCCGTATCCACACGTATAGCACATCATCTCGTGCAAAGAGTTTTTGCAGCCAGGCGCTGTTCTGTTGGACTCGCGGTTGTCTTCCGGTCTGCGTTGGAATTCTTCCACAAGGGCACCATCGGGAATACGTCCCTGAGCGTTGGATGTCATTTACAGGTCTACCTCGCATCGGTTTCCCATGGTTTCTTAACCACCGATCCACTCTGAGCCCCTCGTTTTTAATCTCTGCCAGTGACCTTATTGGGGACGTCAACAGTAACCCACCCATTTGGGAGTTCAGGTTATCCTTCAAAAGTTCTACAAATTCCCCCTCGGCGATCTTGTGTTTTAACTTAAAGTGTAAGTTGTGCATGTCGGCGACATAATCGCTGAAGGACTCGTTATACCCTTGTTTCCTCTCCATTAATTCTTTGATCTTCATTAGGTCACTTCCAGTTGTAGAAAAAGCGCTTTTCATTTCCCTGGTGAGCGAATAGTAATCAAAATCATAATCCTCGGCTCAATCCTCCATGAGTTGCCAATACCACTTGCTGGCTGCGCCGATCAGCAGACTATGAAATTCTCTGAAAACTTGCTGTCGGCTTATGTTATATAATTCTTGTAGCCTTTCCACACGGAATAAAAAACTTTCAACGGTCATTTCAACGTCAAATTTTAAGTTCCATTTATCCAGCCGAACACCCTTTTGTGCTGGTGCTTAAAACATTAGACTATGATCTAACTCGCTGGCTGGTCTGGCTGGTCTCTGCTCGGCTGGTCTCCGGTATCTGCTGCGGAGTGGCCGTTCGTCTGGGCTCCCTTAACCGATGCATTTGGCTGTTAAAACATTCTTGCGACACTTGTTCTGGTGTTGGGGTATCTTGATGTCTTAAAAAGCTATCTGTGGGGATTCTGGGTAGTCCCGTGGTGGGGCCATTCTTGGTTGTTCGGAAAAGGTTTGGGTGGCTTGTAACTCAGCCACTTTCTTCTTCAAAGCGTTTACTAGAGCGATCATCTCCAATTCCGCATCTCTACTCTGCTTCACTAAATTCATTAGTTCTCGTTCCCGCTTATCGGCCATCTCCGAACGGTCTTCGGAACTTGCATGGTACCGTGGCAACATGCTAGAGCGTCCTCTAGGCGGTCCTAGCGGTAAATCTATTCCTCCGGCTGCTTCATCCATCGTGCTTTCTATCTGTTCGGACAAGTGTCCTATCTCTTTCGGCTGGTTCTCGAAGTTTGGATCTAGTGCCTCATACAGTCGGGGGGTGTCTCCCGCACTCGCACTTCGTGGTGCACGACCCTCTTCTTGTGTTCGCGATCGGGTTACTCTCCGGTGGCGGGTTGAAACAACACTTTCTTTTTTGCCCCCTCATTTACGTATTTGGATTGCTCTATTTAATACTTGTTTTTTTTTTTTTTTTTTTTGTTCTGCTTGGTATGCAGCTAAATATATAACACGATCTACTGTGAAAGTTTCTGACTACAACTGTTAAAATAAGATAGGTAAGCTGGGTGCTGTTACGCCATTAATAAGTCTCTCCTCAGTGAAAAAACCGTCCGGTATTTAAGCCCCAAAAAAACAAAAAAAATAACTACCCGGAGATGTTGGTCGTTGCCCTGACATGGTTACACCCGGCCAACATGCCTCCGTCTTCCACTGCTTAGGGAACTTTTACTAGGTTTCGTACGTGAACTGGCCCGCCTTCTTTCCTGGTGAGCTTTTACGACGGTTCCATATGTGAACTGGCCTACCTTTTCCTGGGGAGCTTTTACTATGGTTCCATATGTGAACTGGCCCATATTTTCCAGGGGAGCTTTTACTTGGTTCCATATTTGAGCTGGCCCACCTTTTCCTGGAGAGCTTTTACAATGGCTCCATATGTGAACTGGTCCACCTAAGACAGTGTATGTCCGAAACCCCCCTCCCGCCAGTCGTCGGAAAATCAGACTGATTGACCGATATTTGCGGACTCCACAACCTGCTGCTGTTTGACCATTACGTTCGGACTCCACAACAGTTTTCCTAATTCCCTGGACACGTGCCTCACAAACGACCTGGCTACTTGGCCTAGTACGCCGGCAGCGTGAACCAAAGAAACTAAAATCGTCCCCCGCCCAAAATTAGTCATGGAAAGCCGCAAAGAGTCGAGCCCCTCAAACGACCTGGCTCCGTAGCCTAGTACGCGGGCAGCGTCGATTTTACGTCTTCCGGTCAGTTCCCCACCCTCTCTGTACTGTATCGTCAAATAAACGATATACCCGCACCGCACCGCTAAATGCGTTACCATTATATCTGCGCTCCTATCTTCTTTGGACTCAGACTTTTCGAACGACCTGGCTACTTGGCCTAATACGTTGGAAGCGTGAGCCACCCTCAAATTATATTTACGTGATTTACAAAAAAAAGTCGATCGGCACTTAGTTGTTTGATTATATAACAAGGAAATCTCCCACATTTTTGAATTAAGGATTCGTGAATAGCCAACAATTTTTGTTGACGTGTGCACCTTTGCTTGGTGATGAATTCGATACTCCTCGCTAAAAACAGTTATAGCCAATTTATCATAAATTGTGTATGCTAGCTTTTTAATTCTTGTTTGTATTACATGGCACTAGCCAACAATCTATTACTCAATACAATTATGCTATTATTGTAACTACAACAAAATGAGTAGGTAAACATTTCCAGAAGGGGTGCTGACGCCACGTCGACCTCCTGGAGGACTACATAAGGAAACGCTTAGAGTTCAAAAACGGCATAGCGGCTGCCAAAGCGCGTGCTCATAAGGAATTGCTAAATAGCGTAGACGGAGTCACCTGGGGCCTTGCCTACAAGCTGGTAACTAACAAGCTAAGGAAGAAAGGGGTAACACCATCGGACCCAGGGATCCTGGCTAACATTGTTGGCGAACTATTCCCAACGGCCAACAGCAGCCCCAGTTCCCGATTTCCGTGCCTCACAGAACTGGAAGTCGTCGAGGCAGCCAAGCGCATCAAACCCAACAAAGCCCCTGGCCTAGACGGAATTCCTGGAGCAGTCCAAAGCAGTCAAGGCAGTGGCTTTGGGTAGACCTGATATCTTCATGATCACCTTCCAGCAATGTCTGTTGGACGGGGTCTTTCCAACGAGGTGGAAGAGTCAAAAACTAGTCCTGTGGCCGAAAGGCCACACTATGCCTGCTCGACATCGTCGGGAAACTGTTCGAACGTATCCTGTATAGTCGAATAGAAACAATCACCGAGAGTACCAACGACCTCGGAAGCCAACAATACGGCTTTCGGAAGGGGAAGAGCACCCTAGACGCACTCACGGCAGTTAGTAACGTAGCCAAGGACGCCCTCGCTGGCGATAGATGGCTAGGAGGCAGGAAGGAATACTGTGCAATCGTGACTCTGGACGTAAAGAACGCCTTCAACACCGCTAGATGGCCCGTAATACTCGGAGCCATGAACAGAATGGGGATCCCGGACTACCTGAGGATAGTCGTTGGCAGCTACTTCAGGGACCGGGTCCTGTGGTACGATACGGAAGCTGGCGCAAAGAGATACCGAGTCTCGGCAGGTGTTCCCCAAGGATCTGTGGAACATCATGTACGATGGGATCCTGGGCAGGCCCCAGGGAGTAAAGCTGCACTGTATTGCGGACGATGTGGCAATAACAGCAGTCGCCAAAACAATCGCAGACCTACAGGACAATTGTAACGCCATGATCGGAGCTGTTATCATCTGGCTCGAGAAAGCCGTGCTGGGTATCGCGGCGCACAAGGTTAAGACAGTTCTACTAAGTATCAGAAAGAAGGTGGAAACTATGCTAGTCTCCGTCAACGGGACCCAGGTGACTTAACAAGAGACACTAAAGTACCTGAGTGTTATGATAGACCACAGGCTATCGTTTAAAGAACCATGCGGGATACGCTAGCTAGAAGGCTGCAAACACAGATACTTCTTTGGCTAGACTCATGTCCAACGTTGGAGGACCCAGAAATCCGGCCAGGAAACTTCTGGTGACGGTAGCAAAGGCAACACTGCTATATGCCGCACCAATCTGGAGCAATGCCGCTAGGAGAGGATCATACCTGAAGGGAGCACGCTCGGTGCTACGGTCCATGGCCCTTAGGCTCATTAGAGGCTTTAACAATATCCGAAGACGCAGCTCTAGCGCTGGCAGGCACGCCGCCAATCGACCTGGAGATCAAGGATCTATGCTTAATCCGGGATGGCGCAACCCGGCTAGAGGCCTACGAGCGACTGATGCGAGAGTTGCAGAGCAGGTGGCAAACTTCTCAACGGGGGAGGTGGTCCCAGCTGATCCCTGAGCTGGCGGTATGGTCGAGTGTCAACACATATGCACGGACTACCTCCTAACCCTGTTCCTCACGGACCAAGGTTGTTTTCGGGCCTATCTACTCCGGGTCCGGCACGTAGAGTCAGCCCAATGCCTGTACTGCACCGATGGTGAGGAAACAGCGGAGCATGTGCTAATGCACTGCTCCAGGTTTGCGGCGGAAAGAGAACAGCTAAAGGCCTTGACAAGCAGTCCGTTCAGCCCTAGTGGCTTGTTCGCGGCCATGCTGGCGTACAGTGAGGCAGCTGGGTTACAAAGTAATCATGAAACGAATTCCAGCCGACGAGATGGCCAACAGAGCTGGTGCCTAAAAATCTAAATACATTTCCTGTGTGATGGCGGGAGAAGATTACTACCTCAGCGTACCTGGCTTGTCGTAAAAGGCGACTAAAGGGTGGAAGGAGGAGCCCCCCATGGCCAACTACCAAGGAAGGGAGTGCGACCTGGCCTCAATCCTGCTCATCGAAGTCATATCTTAGCTGGCAGTTCTGGTGAGCGAGAATGGACTGAAGAACACGGAGGTTTTTGTTTTAGTACGTAGGCATAATTTCAACTTGGATTATAAATCGTGCATGCCACCTACGAACGGTAGGTGGTATCTTTCGAAGATTTTAATTTTCCTACCGTAAGGCATTATAAAAAAAATAAAAGAGCCCACAGCGGCAGAGCCTAACACAAAGCACCGCACGACACTATCCGCAGATCCCACAGCAGCAGAGCCACACACAAAGCAACGCATCAATATCGGCAGAGCTGTACACAAAGCAACGCACGACATTACCGGCAGAGCCCACCGGCCAATACCGGCAGTGCCCACACGACGGCAGAAGCGAACATAAAACCAACCACCGCAACCAGCCGAGCCAACTTAAAAACAAGAGACGAAACCGCCCGAGCCACGATCGGCCGATGCACATGGTAGCCGGCAAGCCGAGGCGCGACACCGCCACGTGGTTTTCCAATTCGGGTCGGCCGAAGGCGACAACGCTTGTGCGGGCAGAGCGGTCGGCGGAAGAGATCGGTTGCTGGACGCACCGCTGTCCGCCGATCGAGGAGTTGGAATCGGACCACCAAGCTGAATGGACTCCCCCGCGGAACCTCCCCGACTGAAAAATTACTGGCCATCCCGGAGTAGTAAATTTCCCCCCTGGCGGGGAAAGCGTGTGTGTGTGTAGGGAAAATTAACAGGGACCCAGTTTTAGGGAGTTAATGGATTAATAAAGCACTGTGAATATGTGGGACCGAAAAACAGGACAATTTCAATCCTTCTCGCCAATCATCCTTTCCCCTCTAGCCCCGATCGGGAGCGGCCCCGCGCATCGCTGACGTTTCCCCCGGACGAGACTTTTCCCCCTTTACCCCCGTTCGGGAGATGCCCTGCGCATCGCAGCCTTTTTCCCTCGAGGCCCGTTCGGGAGCGGTCCCGCGCATCGCAGCCGTTTCCCCCGGACGAGATTTTCGCCCCTCTAGACCTGTTTAGGGAGCGGCCCCGAGCATCGCACCCGTTTCCCCGGACGAGACTTCCCCTTTCTAGCCCCGTTCGGAGAGGGGCCCTGCGCATCGCAGCCGCTTCTCCGAACGAGACTTTCCTTGAGCCCCGTTCGGGGGACGGCCCCGCGTATCGCAGCCATTTCCTGGATTCCCATCCCTCATTTTCGCAACGCCCCAGCGGGCGTTTCCCCATTCTCCATATTAAAACCCTGGCCAGCAGGACTCTCTTAGCCCACCTGTCTCACAAATAAATATTTCTGTGGAGAATCCTGGACTGGCTGAGTATATATCCTGGCCCGTGATTAGAATCCTTACAGATGGCGCTCGAACAGGGACTAGGCAGGATAAAAGGACTCTTAACACCCATCGTGGATTAAAGCCCAACAAGTAGTAACAAACACGAAAACCACGTGGGATTGTGGTTGCCGCGACACGAAACAATTGCAGGACATAGTTCGGGACACGAAGACCAAAAACACGAAGTAGGACAACAAAACGTGCTCAGACACTTACAGCGACGGCGCCGCAGTCGGCGTTGCCGCCACCAGCAAGCATAGTAGCTCCCAGCCGAGCAACACCATGATAGACCTCAAGCCGGGCAACCCCCTGGACAGTCATCAACCAGCTCCCCGCCTAGCCACATCAAGTCTATAAACCTCCAGCCGGGAAACACCCCTGGACAGTTACCCATCATCTCCCAGGCGAGCCACTTCCTCGATCATCAGCTCCCAGCCGAGCCCCATCGTCGATCATCAGCTCCCAGCCGAGCCACATCGTCGATCATCAGCTAAAAAACAAAAAAAAAAAATATATATATATATATTTCTAAAATCCCTCCCGAATAACATTCGGTGACCACGATGCAAGCCGACCTTGCCCGTGAACTTTTTTGTTGCCACCAAACGCGGGTGCAATTAAAAACCGATCACGGCCGAATTGCGCCACGTGGGCAGTGGCATGGGGGTCAAGTGGATATCATATCGCAAGAAACACGAGCTCGAAGCCATCCTCCTTGAACTTGGTCTAGACCCGGTAAACGGTACAGTCGAAGAGCAACGTGCCCGACTTTACGCGTTCGTACGTCAATCTGGGCTTTCCGATTTCACCCAGACTCGCCTCGGTGAAATGGCAGCCAAGTATGGTAACTCTCCGTCGGGAGAAACCAAACCGTCGCTACCGCCGGACACCGACGCCGCGACCAGTGCACCGATGTAGCATATCTACCCTATAATAATACTAAATTAATGGGTACAACATATCTTCAAAACATTGTGACACTTTGTCATAATAAACATAACGTTCAAGTACCCAAAAGGCCACTAACAATTACACAAGTGTTCCAGCGCTCAAGTAATATGATCTAACGCTTATACATAAGCCGATCGCGGAGCGTGGGAATGCTGAGCATGCACTTTGCAGCTCAATTGGTCAGACCATACATGACATATGCATGCATTTTGCATACATATGTATATGTATATGGAACTATATGTATATAATAATATGTACTATATATACGGGACAGCTCAGCCCAATATGAGCGCATAAGAAACATTCGAATAAAGTAACTCTAACTGAGCAGACGCTCTGACTCTAAAACACTGAACCTTCTTTGGGATCCTTGCGAACATCATATGGCGACCGTGACAGGACGTCAGGACCTCAGGATGTCAAGACTTTAGGACGTCAGGACCTCAGGACGTCAGGACTTTAGGACCTCAGGACGTCAGGACATCAGGACATGAGACTAAGTCTCGCCTCCGCCTGACAACAAATGCCTTGCCACCCTGCCAACCAAATCACCAATAAAATTTGTGCAAAAATAATAACAACAACACGCAACAATTGATGGCAGAGGAAGCACAATTTTTAAACGCGCAGCCCACGATACAAAGGGACTTGCCAACGTTAGAAGAAGCTCTGCAGCAAAACCCTGCAGATGGACCACGCCCACTCACAATAGCTGAGTACCGGGCAAGGCAGGACAGGAAGGAACCAAAGAAGCACACACGCTCCGGAAAAAGGGTGAAGCTACTACAACAACGCCGACTGGTCAAGGAAATGACCCAGTTGGCCAGAGACGAGACGTCCCGCAACGCTACAAAGAGCGTCTTGAAGACATTGAGAACAAGCTTTCGCAAGGTGCGAAACAATGACAACGGGCTGCATAAATAAATGCCAATGACATAATTTGCCTTAATTTTAATTTCTAAATCCAAGCCGAGGCGGGAAACCGCTGCTTGAAAAACACTTATATCTGTTAGGCTTTTTACTAACAATGCGGACCATTTTTTTATTATTGTAACCAAATATGTGAGCCAACCACATTTATTAACAACTAATATTTCCACGTCTAAAAAAAAGTTTTTTTTTTTTTAAAGACAAAATATAACAATTCTTAATTCTTCTAGTTCTTCTAGAAGAAGAAAATAATATAATAATAATGAGAAAAACTCATAAATAGAAAATCTCACTTTTTCCTTCAAAAAACGTTTCATTGAATATAATATAATACATACAATACAATACAATACAATACAATAGTGGTAATTCTACAATATCTGCTTACAATTTATGTTAAGCATAACAAAATCATCAAAAAACGTTATATGAATAGGGCAAATCGTTTAGACCAAATTTAAAAAAAAAACAAGAGAGAACGCTATAGTCGAGTTCCCCGACTATCTAATACCCGTTACTCAGCTAGTGAAAGTGCGAAGGAGTCTTCAGCACTGACAGTTTTTGGCGGTTTGTGGGCGCTAGAGTGGGCGTGGCAAAAAGTTTTTTGGCAAATCGATAGAAATTTATAAGACTAATACAAAAATGGAAAAATATCAAAACATTATTCAAAAGTGTGGACGTAGCAGCTTTGGGCGGTTTGTGGGCGTTAGAGTGGGCGTGGCAAAAAGTTTTTTGGCAAATCGTTAGAAATTTATAAGACTAATACCAAAATGAAAAAATATCAAAACATTTTTCAAAAGTGTGGGCGTGGCAGTTTTGGGCGGGTGGCAACATGAATCGACAAACTTGCGCTGCGTCTATGTCTCTGGAGTCAGTATGCTTAATCTCAACTTTCTACCTTTTGTAGTTCCTGAGATCTCGACGTTCATACGGACAGACAGACGGACAGACGGACGGACAGACGGACGGACAGACGGACATGGCCAGATCGACTCGGCTATTGATCCTGATCAAGAATATATATACTTTATATGGTCGGAAACGCTTCCTTCTGCCTGTTACATACTTTTCAACGAATCTAGTATACCCTTTTACTCTACGAGTAACAGGTATAAAAATTGAGTAGAAGAAAGCTTCATAAAAACTTTTTTACGACAAGAATGGAATGGAGCGAAATAGCGATACAAATAGACAAATTTTGCTACAGGTTTGATAAGTCTTATAAATTTATCAATAGAGATGCAGTAATAATATCCGAAACTTTGAAAAATCATATAGAGATAGTTGTAGAAGAATGTAATAATATAGTTACATTAGTAAATAAATATGCAAATAGACTCACATCTGAACATAATAACAAATGTTTGAGGGTTATAAAATCCCTAAACACAAGATTAAATAATATCAGAAAAAGAAGGCATATTCTGATAGATGTACCAAAAAGTCTAAGTCAATTGGTTGAATGCAACCTAGACCAGTTCAAAGAACTAGACGAATCTGTACAATCAGGCGGCGCTGAGTCCGATAGTGACATTGAAACACTAGAAGGAAGCGACCGAATTGAATTTAAATGCGAAACAATAACAATTTCTGAAATGGCACAGACAGTGACAGACTTTATCAGGCTAGCCACATCTCTGATACCAGAGTTTGATGGTAAACCAGAAAATCTACAAAGTTTTTTGGATGCTCTAGGTCTACTAGACAGCTTAAAGAGCACACATGAAACGACTGCGATAAGCCTAATAAAAACTAAACTTAAAGGCCATGTAAGAAATCTTATATGTAATGAGCAGACAATTGCTGCAATTATTACACAACTGTCAAGTGCAGTAAAAGGGGAATCGGTAAAAGTGATATCTGCCAATCTTCTCAATCTACAACAGATAAATAAAACGGCTAACCAATACACCCAAGAGGTGGAGTAACTGACAAAGGCCCTTGAAGGTGCCTATATCAGTGAAGGTCTCAGCCAGTCTTTAGCGAATAAATACAGCACTACAACAGCTGTAAAAGCAATGACACAGAATTGCTCCATTGATAAGGCAAAACTTATTATGCAAGCAGGCACATTCACAAACATGAATGATGCCATCTCCAAATTTGTAAACAGTTGCACAGAGATAACAGGTCAAAGTAACACTGTACTCTATTATCGACGAGGTGCAAATAATAATAATAGAGGAGGCCGAGGTTATAATCGTGGAAGAAATAACTACCACAACAATTACAACCGAGGCAGCAATAACTGCAATAATAATAACTATAATAACCGTGGAGGTAGACGAGGCCAAAACCAAGGGAGAGGCCGCGGAAACTACAACCAGGGTAATAATAATAATAGCAATGTGAGAATCGCGCAAAATACGTCAGAAAACTCACAGAACTCTTTAAATAATAAATGTAAAAGTTCATTCCATCAATTATAGTCTCATAGATACTAGTGCAGATATCTCACTTGTGAAAGTAAATTCTGATAACTTCAAAATTCAAAATGAAAAAATTATAAAAATCGAAGGCATAGGCCTAGGTGTGATAAAGTCTCGAAGAACAACCTCAATAGAACTCCAATCAACAAAATATATTATTCCACATGAATTTCATTTGGTAGACCCAAATTTTGCAATACCATGTGATGGAATAATAGGCATTGGTTTTATAATTAAATTCAATTGTCAACTAGATTTCAAACCAAGTGAGGACTGGTTTATAATTAGACCCCAAAATTTAATTTATCCAATATATGTTCCGATAACATATAGCGCTGGCAACAATACAGTTCTTCTGCCAGCCAGATCACAAGTTATTCGGAAAATAGACATTAATGCTGTAAATGATTACATATTTGTTCCTAATCAGGAAATACACAATGGGATTGCAAATACAATAGCAGCATCCAAACATTTATACATTCGACTTCTAAATACAACTAATTTCGACCAATTGGTCAAAGTAAACCAAATCCAATATGAAAAGTTAAAAGATTATGACATTCATAATACCAACACTAAAAATAAAAGCGAACAAGTACTTTCAAAACTAAAGAAAAATTTTCCAGACCAATTCAAAAATCAATTAACTGAATTATGCACACAGTATAGTGATGTGTTCGGCCTGGAAACCGAACCAATATCAACAAACAACTTTTATTAACAAACATTAAGACATAAAGATGATGAACCGATTTATATAAAAAACTACAGTAGCCCGCATAGCCATATTGAAGAAATTCAAAAACAAGTAGGGACATTAATTAGCGACAAAATCGTCGAATCGTCTGTATCCGAGTATAACAGCCCACTCCTGTTAGTTCCGAAAAAATCATTACCAAATTCACAAGAGAAGAAATGGCGATTAGTAATTGACTATCGTCAAATAAATAAAAAACTACTTTCTGACAAATTTCCACTCCCTAGAAATGATGACATTTAAGATCAACTAGGTCGAGCTAAATACTTTTCATGCCTTGACTTGATGTCAGGTTTCCACCAAATAGAACTTGAGGAAAACTCAAGGAATATAAAATCTTTTTCAACGAGCAATGGCTCATATCGCTTCTCGCGATTACCATTTGGTCTTAAAATAGCACAAAATTCATTTCAGAGGATGATGACTATATCATTCTCGGGTTTAGAACCCGCTCAGGCATTCCTTTATATGGGTGATAGGATGTTCAGAATAACACATGATTAAAAACTTATCTGACGTTTTTAATGTATGTAGGAAATATAACCTAAAGTTGCATCCAGAAAAATTTTCATTTTTCATGCACGAAGTGACATTCCTAGGTCACAAATGCACAGACAAGGGAGTATTGTCAGATGACAAGAAATATGACGTCATCAAAAATTATCCTGTCCCTCATGATGCGGACAGCGCAAGACGATTTGTAGCATTCTGCAACTATTATCGTCGATTTATAAGGAACTTCGCCGACTATTCACGGCACATAACTAGGTTATGTAAAAATAATGTCCCTTTTGAATGGTCAAGCGAATGCCAGAACACATTCGAATACCTTAAAGAAAATCTTATGCACCCCACATTATTACAATATCCTGATTTTCGCAAAGAATTTTGCTAGTAAACAAGCTTGCGGAGCAGTTCTAACTCAGAACCGTTACGGGATTCAGCTCCCAATAGCTTATGCATCACGTTCATTTACAAAAGGAAAAAGCAATAAGAGTAAAACGGAACAAGAACTAGCGGCAATTCATTGGGCAATTACCCATTTTAGACCATATATTTATGGCAAACATTTCACCATTAAAACGGACCACAGACCTTTAACGTACCTATTTTCTATGACTAATCCCAGTTCTAAATTAACTCGCATGCGGTTAGAGCTTGAAGAATACGACTTCACTGTAGAATACCTAAAGGGGAAAGATAATTTTGTAGCAGACGCACTCTCGCGTATAAATATAACAGAATTCAAAGACATGCAACATAAAGTCCTGAAATGCCCTACCAACAAAGTAGACAAGATAAGAACTGTACAGTAACAAATAAGGAACTATTGCCTAGGCAAAGTATCTAAAATGTGTCTAAGCCCAACGTATTTGTTTACTCAAACGAGGAAATAAAGTTATTGCAAGAATTGATGTTGACGATTTATATACCAATGGAATTTTTGATTTAGGTCCGTTCTTCCAAAGGCTTGAAATGCAAGCCGGTATACTAAAAATCAGCCAACTCAAATTGGCACCGAGTGAAAAAATCTTTGAAACCATTTCAATAGATAATTTCAAAAATACGGGCAATATAAAATTAAAATCATTGAGAGTAGCGCTACTCCAGCCGGTGACCATTATAAAAACTGAAAAAGAGATACAATCAATACTGCCTACATATCATGACGATCCAATTCAAGGAGGTCACGCAGGCAAAAATATGTCACGCTAGCGAAAATAAAAAGACACTATTATTGAAAAAATATGACTCGTCATATAAAAGAGTACATACGTAGATGTCATAAATCCCAAATGTCGAAAACAACGACACATACAAAGACCCCAATGACCCCCACACAGAAACCCCAACAAATGCTTTTGATATAGTGATAGTGGACTCAGTAGGTCCACTACCGAAATCAGAATATGGCAACGAATACATCGTCACACTTATATGTGATTTAACGAAGTATCTAGTAACCATACCGGTTGCAAACAAAAGCGCAAATACTGTCGCAAAAGCTATATTCGAAAATTGTATACTAAAGTACAGTCCAATGAAGACGTTCATTTCGGACATGGGTACCGAGTATAAAAATAAAGTAATTTTAGATATGTGCAAATACATGAAGATAGAAAACCTAACATCTACCGCATATCATCACCAAACTTTAGGGACAATAGAACGAAGTCATAGAACATTCAATAAATACATTCGTTCATACATCTCTGCAGATAAAACTGATTGGGACGTTTGGATACAATATTTTACATATTGTTTCAACACAACACCATCAGTCATGCATGATTACTGTCCATATGAACTAGTCTTTGGAAGATTACCAAGGCAGTTCGCAAATTTTAATAAAACAGATAGAGTAGAACCACTGTATAATGTAAAAGATTACTCTAAGGAAATAAAATTTAGATTAGAAATAGCATATAAAAGAGCTAGACTTATGTTAGAAAAAGCGAAGTCTTATAGAAAATAACTTTATGATAAGAAAACTTCAGATTTTCAATTAAAAATAGGAGATAAAGTTTTACTAAGAAACGAAGCGGGTCATAAGTTAGATCCAGTATATTTAGGTACTTATACTGTAGCAACCATAGAAGACAGAGATAACATAGTAATTAGAGATACAAAAAAAGTACATAAGGATAGACTAAAAATATATAATCAATGAAACGTTTCATTTCACTTAAGAAAAGGTCTGATCAACCACAAAAAAAAGCAAAACAAAAAAAAATCTTTTTCCTTCTAAGAAAGTTATACATAAAACAAAAAATAACGTATTTCAACATACATTTTTTTTATTATTCTGTCATTACACAAAAATGCTTTGAGACAAAACATTGCTAATAATTCATAAGAAAAATCAATATCATTTAAAAAAAAATTTAATTAATTTTTAAAAATGTTAATATTGAGAACTAAATGATTACATGTATTACGTCATTTCTTTAAAAAGGGAGGTGTAGCATATCTACCCCATAAATATACTAAATTAATGGGTACAACATATCTTCAAAACATTGTGACACTTTGTCATAATAAACATAACGTTCAAGTACCCAAAAGACCACCAACAATTACACAAGTGTTCCAGCGCTCAAGTAATATGATCTAACGCTTATACATAAGCCGATCGCGGAGCGTGGGAATGCTAAGCATGCACTTTGCAGCTCAATTGGTCAGACCATACATGACATAGGCATGCCTTCTGCATACATATGTATATGTATATGGAACTATATGTATATAATAAAAAGTACTATATATAAGGGTCAGCTCAGCCCAAGATGAGCGCATAAGAAACATTCGAATAAAGTAACTCTAACTGAGCAGACGCTCTGACTCTAAAACACTGAACCTTCTTTGGGATCCTTGCGAACATCATACCGAGCACCAGCCACACCTTGGCAGTACCACGCAGTGCGTCCCCGGGGACACGAGGAAAATCCGAGGAAGCGTCACGCGCCAATACTCCCCTGGTCGACGCAAACCAGGTTCCGTAGTGGTAAATAAAGTGATAAGATGGGGCCTGTCCTTCGATGGCACCTCCGACCCACTCACTTTCGTGAAACACGTAGAGGAGCGGGCAGACACTTACCGTATCGAGCGGAAGAACTTGTCGCACGCTTTCGGGGTGTTACTGACCGGTCGAGCCGAGAATTGGTTCCGCACCAGCGGATTGCAATGAAAGTCCGGGAATTTCTAGAATTCTTTCTGCCACCCCGATACTACCAATGTCTGGAGGACGAAATCCGGTCGCACTACCAGTGGAAACAGGAGCCATTCAAGGAGTACCTAGTCGACCTCCGACTAAAGATGCGACGCGCCAGACTTTCGTCGGAACAAGAGCTGAAACGCATATACATATGAAAATATGCTGCCGGAATATCAGTTGTTTACACGTCGACAGGACTTCCGAACTTTGGCCGAGCTGACTCAACTCGTGGTAAATTTCGAAGTTGTGCGCAGCCGCGGAGGCCAAGGCATCCGAGGCTAACCCCTGGCTTAGCGGAGACAGAGAGTTCTTTGGGCAACCATATCCCACGGAATCGAGGAAATCAAGGTACAGCCGCCGATGTACGGACTATTGAATGTTGCCAGACTCCGACGCAGGGAAACGGACAAGGGAAAGGAAACTGACGACCGCGATCCAACAGGATCACAACCGTATCCGCGCCCTGGTAACGGTCGAGGGCCGACCCCTCACCGCTACCCTGGATACGGGGCCCTCGCACAGCTTCACCAGCTAGCGCCTGGCGAAACAACTAGATAACGGGGATTATCTTCGAGCCATCCGATCCCAGGTCAAGCTGGCGGATGAGACAGGCCGAGAAGTAATTCAGACACTCCGAGCGAAAGTCCAGCTGGGCGAAGCTCAGGTCAGCATCTCCGCTCTCATCATGGCAGACGTGTTCGACGATCTTCTGCTTGGCATGAATTTCCTGTGGTACTGAGCAGCGACCCTCCATCGCGGAGGACTAGAGCTCACACTCCAGCCACCCAATAGGGATCTAGAGCCAAACAGACGGGAAGCTGACGCACAAGTGCATCCCGAACCCCACGGACAAGAATCCGCATCACGGACACACACAGAACCCCGTCAGGAAGTCGCCTCACCGGCGCACACTGGGCCACGAGGACCAGAAGCCGCCTCCCAAGCACAACTTGGGATACCCCGTCCGAAAGCCGCCTCACAGGCGCAACCAGGGCACGGCTCAGACTCGGCCACCAGGCCGCAGCCGGCGACCTCATCACATCCGCATCATGGTCGGGACGCAAACCCACCCCCGCTCCTTAACCACGGAACACTCACAAAAACACCACGGGTGGACGAACCCACCACCTCGAGCTGGGCCGACGTATTGCCCGCCTCGGACGCAGCCGCCGTTCGGCGGAACTCTTTTCGCAGGCCCGAGAAGAGAGTCCGATTCCAGGACGCGGAATCGCCGATCGCCATCGCCGCTAAGAAGAACGGTGACGTCAGGATGTGCGTCGACTACAGGCAGCTTAACGAAAACTCAGTCCCCGATGCGTATCCGTTGCCCAGGATCCACCACATCCTGGAACGGCTACGACATGCCCGTTTCATCTCGACGCTGGATCTGAAGAATGGATATTGACAGATACCAGTTGCCCCCGCCAACCGTGAATGCACCTCGTTCACCGTCCCCGGCCACGGACTGTTCCACTGGAAGGTGATGCCTTTCGGCTTGCACTCGGCCCCGGCGACTTTTCAGCAGGCCTTAGACACTGTTATTGGCCCGGACATGGAGCCGCATGCCTTTACCTATCTCGATGATATACACTCCAGAAGCACGTACGGAACTTACGGGAGGTGTTCCGAAGTCTGAGGGAAGCCAACCTCCGTCTCAACCGAGACAAGTGCCAGTTCTTTCAGCGCAGTATACGATATCTCGGACACGTCATCAGCGAGGCCGAAATCCATACGGACCCCGACAAAGTCGCCGCCATACGGGAATTGAGGCCGCCGACGAACCTCAAGGAGCTCCGCCGCAGCCTCGGTATAGCGTCCTGGTACCGACGGTTCGTGCCCAACTTCGCCGACGTGGTCGAACCGATGACCGTCCTTCTCAAGAAGGATCGGAAGTGGTAATGGACGATAAAATAGAAGCAAGCCTTTCAAACCTACTCACCGAAGCACCGGTTCTCGCATGTCCAGACTTTGAAGAGACATTTATATATTGCAGACGGACGCCAGCGACTAAGGCATTGGTGCCGTACTCACCCAAACCATAGAGGGACAGGAACGTGTCATCGCATACGCCAGCCGCCGGCTGAATACCTCCGAAGGGAACTATTCCGTCACCGAGAAGGAATGCCTGGCAATAGTTTGGGCAGTCCGCAAAATGCGCTGTTAGCTCGAAGGATATCGATTCGAGGTGACCACCACTCACTCAAGTGGCTAAATTCCATTAACAACCCCACGGGCCGAATCGCTCGGTGGGCCCTGGAATTGCAGCAGTTCCAATATAACGTCAAGTAGCGACGCGGGACGCAGTACCTTGTCTCCGACGTGCTGTCACGCCAACCGCTGGCCACTGTACGACAGGCACAGGTCCAAGACAACTCCTGTAAGTGGATTAACAAGATGCTGCGGAAAATCCACCGGAAACGTGTGGACTTTCGGGAAGAGAACGGGCACCTGTACCGACGCATAGGACTCCGCCCGGAGGAGGAAGACTACACCTCGTGGAAGTTGTGCGTGGGCACCAACCATCGAGGACGGGTATTGGAAGAATGCCATGACCACCCTTCAGCTGGACACCTGGGCGTAAACAAAACCTGTACGCGGGTGGCCCAAAGGTACTAATGGCCCGGATTGTTCCGACGGTGCCGCAGCTGCCAGAGGTATAAGGTAAGCCAAGAGATGCCAGCCGGGAGAATGTTCACCCGACAGGTGAACGAGCCTTTCCAAATACTCTGCGCCGATTTCGTGGGACCCCTCCCACGCTCGAAACAAGGAAACACAGTCCTCCTAGTGTTCCTTGACTCCTTCAGTAAATGGGTCAAACTCATCCCCAAGCGCCGGGCTACCGTCCCCTACCTGGAACTAGCCTTTCGGGAACGATTCGGTGTCCCGAAGACCTTAGTTTGCGACAACGGAGCGCAATTCACGAGCCGCGGATTCCAGGCGTTCTGCAAGTATATGGGAATACAGCACACCGCGCCCTACACGCTATGGCAGAATCCCACGGAACGGGCCAACCGAACCGTGAAGACCATGATAGCGCAGTAACTTGGGGAAACGCCCCAGAACACGTGGCTGTTACCGGAGATTTCACTCGCTGTCAACAGTAGTGTATCGGGTTCAGCCCCGCCTTCCTTGTTCAAGGACGAGAGCCGCGCTTGCCCAACGCGCTCTACGACGAGGTAACGCCGGGACGAGGAACGCCCGTCACAAGCGAGGACCAGGATGACAACGGCGTCTGAGCCCTGCTCGAAGGTACCAGGGTGTCATGGGGGCCATTGATGCTGGGCGCGCTCAGCCAACGTCGGTCTCCTTTTGACAACCATCGGGTCAGCAAGGTGCTACCGGAACCGGAACAATGGGCGTCCCGCACCGCCACCGTTCGTTTCAAAATTTGCGCTCTCACAGCTCTCAGCTTGGGACAGGCGCCCCCCTTAGTGCTGATTGGAGCAGACGCTGCCACAGCCCCAGCAACCCTACCAGGGGTACCCCCCGGCAGGAGACAGCAGCTCTCCCCTGCTCAGCCCCTCATGATGGGAGGGGATTGAGCTCGGGGACATCCTGGAGGCCATCCGGGAGGAGGTGCCGACCGACACCCGGTTCGGCAGGATCCACGCCGAGGCGACGCCACCATGCCCCGTTTACGACGATATCTCGGACGGTGAGCTGGAGCCGGTCCGGGCAATGGCGGTGGCACCCATCGTCATTTCAGATGATGAGGACCCCGGAACGACCAACCTCCGACACCACCTTGCCCCCGACCACCGGACGAGGACTGGAGGTTGTCATGAGGACGCCACCTCGCGCCGGTCAAACCACATCGGAGGGGTGGCCGGAAGGGTCGTGGCGGTGGAGCGCCCGGTGGCACCGAGCGGCCACGCTCGGCGCCCGGCGGCCACCTCGGGTCGGCCGAAGGCGGCAACGCTTGTGCGGGCAGAGCGGTCGGTGGCAGAGACGGGTTGCTGGACGAACCGCTGCCCGCCGATCGAAGAGTTGAAATTTGATCGCTGAACGGATGCCCGCGGGACTCAACATTTTCGGAGATACCAGTGGACACGTGAACAGGAAAGGGACGCCGACCGCCCCGACAGGAAGATTACAGGAGGATCAGGACGAAGGACATCTGAGACTGTCGGCTATCATGGATAGGCAGGCCACCATCCCGGAGGAAATAATTCAGTCAATAAAAGGCGAACATGAACAATTAGCTGTTTCGATTATAAAAACAAAGCGTAAAGGTGTAGCCAGAAATTTAATCGGAAATGAAAATACTATTACTGAAGTTATTTCCCGATTAAGAAACAATGCCAACGGCGAAACTGTTGAAGTATTGCCAGCCAAGCTGATGAACTTACAGCAACACAGGCTGAGCAGTTGACAAAATTTTTAGAAGGTGCATACATAACAGACGGCTTACCCATGGAGTTAGCCAGAAGTTAGCCAGAAGTTATTCAACTCAGCATGCAGTAAAAGCAATGACTACAAACTGCGCAATAGATAAGGTTAAACTTATCATGCAAGCTGGTGGAAGGTATACAATGAATTATGCCATATCAAAGTTCGTAAATAGTTGCATAAAAGCCACTGGACAGTCAAACACTGTTCTATACCACAGCGTGGTAAAAATCGTTGTTGTGGAAATTTCAGAGGTAACTTTCGTAACAATATCCATTACCACAGCCACTGCAATAATGGTGGACGAGGCCAATCTAGAGGAAACCCTAGAGGCTGTGGCAACTCGAACCGAGGCCAAAATAACAGCAATCAAGGAAATGTAAGAATAGCCCAAAATAACTCGGAAAACTCCGAATAGCCTTTAGCTGCTCAACAATAAATAGATAGAAGGTTAACACAAAAAAACTTAGCCAAAACATATTTGTTAATTTTTTCAATGTAGAAACAAATATAAAACTTGTCTTTTTAATAGACACAGGTGCAGATATATCCCTTCTTAAAGAAAATTCTGATATCTTTCACTATATTCAGGGAAACAATAAATTTAATATTCAAGGAATAGGACACTAATCCAATCCAAAGGATTAATTTAAATTGAGATACAGACAAGCAATCACATAATTTCACATGATTTTCATATAGTAGATTTACATTTAGCCATATTAGGCATTGATTTCATAAAGGAATTGAATTGTTAATAAGATTTTAATCAAAATTCAAATGGCAATAATGTTGCAAACACAGTTGCAACAACAACAAATGCATTTGCCCGATTACTGAATACAAACAGTAAAGACAAAATACTAAATATACAAGTTTTACAATATGAATCACTTTCGAACTATAATATAATTCAAACCAATTCCGAAGCAAGAGAAAAAACTGTCATATCTCAGTTAACAAAAAATTTTCCACCGCAATTCAAATATACACTAATAGATTTATGCACCAAATATAGCGATGTATTTAGTCTTGAAACCGAATCGATTACAACAAATAATTTCTACAAACAAAAACTAAGATTAACAGATGATAAGGCAGTATATATTAAAAATTATAGAAATCCTCATACTCAACGATATTCAAGCACAGGTTTTTTTTTTTTTTTAATTCCTTCTATTCCTCTCGGGAACTTAGGGCTTCTACGAGAGCTTTCCATCTAACTCTATTTTGAGCTGTCTGTTTTGCACTTTCCCATGTGGTGTTTATTTGGGCTAGTTCTTGGTGAGCGGTTCTTCTCCAGGTTGCTCTTGGCCTTCCTACTCGCCTGCTTCCTTGGGGGTTCCAGTCTAGTGCCATCCTCACAATGCTACTCGGGTTTCTTCTCAGAGCGTGCCCTATCCACATCCATTTTTTCTTCCTTATTTGTATGTGAATCGGGGACTCGTCTGTAACGCGCCACAGTTCTGTGTTGGCTATTCTGTTTGGCCAGAATACCCCACATATGACTCTCAGGCATTTGTTGCAGAAAGCCTGTAGCTCCTGCGTTATTTTCTTCGTGGCGAGCCATGTCTCACTTCCGTATAGCAGTATGGATTTCACACACGCATTGTAGATCCTGAGCTTTGTTCGTCGGCTGATTTGTCGGTCTCTCCATATGCGGTATAGTCTCCCAAATGCAGAGCGGGCTTTGCCAAGACGACTCGAGACATCATCATCCACTCCACCACTGTTGGATACGATGGTGCCAAGGTATGGGAAACTGGTAATGAACTCGATTGGGTTCCCATTTATGTTGATGTTTCCTTGGCTGGAGTTGTTGAAGCGCATAGCTTTTGTTTTCGCTATGTTTATCTCGAGCCCTACGCTGCTGGCTATCCTGACGAGGTCGTCACTTTTCCTCTGTATGTCGCCGAGTCTGTGCGATATGAGACAGATGTCGTCAGCGTAGTCCAAGTCCTCAAGGTGTCTGGTGAGGTTCCACGTAATTCCGCGCTTGGAAGAGCATACTTCGCTCATTAACTCGTCGACTACGATGTTGAAGAGGAGTGGTGACAGCGGGCATCCTTGCCGAATTCCGGTGTTCGTCTGGAAAGGTGCACTAGTTTTTTCATTGTGCAGTACCGCCAGGTTGGCATCGTCATACATCGATTTGATGATAGCGACGAGGTTTGCAGGTACTCCTTTTCTTGTCGATGAAGTCGATGAACAGGAGGTAAAGCGGGGCTCTCCATTCCACAGCTTCCTCGGTTATTATGCGTAGTGTATTTGCCTGGTCTGCGCAACTCCTGTGTGTTCTGAAGCCTGCCTGTTCGTCTCGGATTGTTGGCTAAATTTTTTCCTGGAGGCGTTCGTTCAGAAGTGTAGCTAAGATCTTGTAGCTGGTGTTGAGCAGTGATCCCTCTCCAGTTGTTGCAGTCACTAAGGTCGCCTTTTTTGGGAAGCTTCACAATGATTCCGCTTTTCCAGGAATCTGGCACTGTCTCGCCTTCCCATATGCGTGAGAAGTGTGGATGCAATGTTTCAGCCATCAGTTGGGTGTCAACTTGAAGCAATTCGGCTGGTATGTTGTCTTCGCCAGCTGCCCTGTTGTGCTTCTGCTTCTTTATTCCATTCACGATTTCTCTTACATTCTGGGGTGCAGAGGGTATTCTGCTACTCCCACTTGGCGGCACAACACTCCTGTAGTCTATGGCCACGTTTGGTGATGTGGTGTGGCTAATTCCCATGAAGTGTTGGCGCCATCTTCGGATTTGTGCGTCATCATTGGATAAGAGGTTACCTTCTAGATCTCTGACTGCTTTGTTCTGTCTGTGATGGGTTCCTGTAATCCGTGAAATCTGCTGGTATAGCGAGCGCATGTTGTTCTCGCCGGCTGCTCGTTCTGCGTCTGCCGCAAGTCTATCCAGCTGTGCTCTTTTGTCCTTTCTGGCCGACCTTTTTACCGCTCTGCATAGTCCGCGATACTCCTCACGGTACTGCGTGAGCTGGTCCGCCAGAGGCTTCAGGTGGTTCCTCCTTCTAATCAGGTCCCAGATCCCTTCAGATATCCAGTCCGTTCTTCCGCGTTGTTTCAGGCCAAGTATTTCCTCCGCCGTGGTCCTTAGTTGCCTGCAGGTGTGCTCCCATGGGTGGTCTTGAAGGGGGATCAGCTGTTCTCGCAGCGACATTCTCGTCTTCAGAGTAGAGTCGCTAAGGAGGTGCGGGTTCAGGGGGGGCGCTCGCCGGTGTTGACTGTTGCCAGTGTTCCTTGAGTGGTTGCGGTTGAGCTTTATTGAAAGTTCTCCAATGACCAACTCATGATCACTGTCTATGGCTGCTCCCCTTTTGTTCCGTACTTCCAGTAGCGAGTGTCTCCATTTCCTGCTAATGCATATGTGGTCGATCGATGTTAATGTCACCTTGCCGTAGCTTGTTGAGGGTTGCTGTAAGGGCAGTCGTAGAAGTCGTCCTTGGTGTCGTCGTTTGCGTCTTCCGTCGGGGCATAGCATTGAGTGATGTTTATGTATCTAGCTCTACATCTGAACCTGGCGGTCATGATTCTATCAGAAATGGGTTCCCAGCAGTGTCTTTTTTATGCGTTTGGACACGTAAATCCCCACTCAGTATCTGCTGCCGTCACTGTTGCCACTATGTAGGAACAGATTGCTATTTGATGTTGTTGTTTCCCCACTGCCAGACCACCTCATCTCGCTGATTCCGGCTATTGCAATGTGGAATCTCTCCATCTCCTCCTCGAACTGTGCTAATCTATATGGTTCTCTCAGAGTTCTAACGTTCCATTGTCCAATTCGTGCATTGTTGCATTAGGCATTTTGGATGGAATAAAACTTTCTAAAAACTAGAAAAGTAATTTTTGAGAGAAAAGATTGTGTGGCCATGCTCCCGTCATGGGTTGGGTTTGAACCCACGACCTCGTGTTTCACAGGTAGTTGCGCTATCCACTACACTACAAGGCCCCGTAGAGGCTGCTTATACTCGGCTGTAATTATTTGATTTTAATTTGCTGGTTTACATCGTCATTGCATTGCTTATGTCTGCTAAGCGGACTTCGTTTTTTTATACACCCGCGTCTATGTCTCTGGAGTCTGTATGCTTAATCTCAACTTTCTAGCTTCTATAGTTCCTGAGATCTCGACTTTCATACGGACGGACAGGAAACCAGAGCCTTCTTTATGCGTTTGGACACGAAAATTCCCACTCCATATCTGCTGCCGTCACTGTTGCCACTGTGTAGGACTAGATTGCTATCTGATGTTGTTGTTTCCCCACTGCCAGTCCACCTCATCTCGCTGATTCCAGCTATTGCAATGTGGAGTTTCTCCATCTCCTCCTCGAACTGTGCTAACCTAGATGGTCTTCTTAGAGTTCTAACGTTCCATGGGGCCGTGTGCCATGGGGCGGTGTGGCAAGTGGAAGTTGTCGAAAATTGTTGTAATAGGCATTTTTATGTGGAAAAATACTTTCTAAAAGTTAGAAAAGCATTTCAGAGAGGAAGTTTTTGTATGGCCATGCTCTCGTCATGGGTGGGGTTTGAACCCACGACCCCGTGGTTTAGCAGGTAGTTGCACTGTTTACTACACCACGAGGCCCCACAAGCACAGCCCCACAAGCACAGGTACAAAAATTAATTGATAACAAAATAGTCTGCGTCACCATATAACAGCCCACTTCGTCAGATTAATAAAAAACTGTTGTCCGATAAATTTACACTGCCTATAAATTGATGATATTTTAAATCAACTAGGTATTTCAAATTGAACTCGAAGGAAGTTCAAGAGATGTAACGTCTTTTTCAACGAGAAATGGCGGTTTAGAAATAGCGCCAAATTTTTTTCAGAGAATGATGACTACATTTAGCTTTCTCTGGACTAAAACCTTCTCAAGTATTCCTGTATATGAATGATTTAATAGTTACTGGTTGTTTCCAAAAGCATATGCTTAAAAACTAAACTGATGTCTTTGAGAAATTTAGGAAATACAACCTAAAGCTACATCCAAAAAATATTAATTTTTCATGCATGAAGTCACATTTTTGTGACATAAATGCACAGATCAAAGAATCTTGCCAGATGACAACAAATATGACGGCAACAAAAATTATCCTGTCCCACATGATGCGGACAGGGCTAGACGATTTGTTGGATTTTGCAATTACTATGGACGTTTTATCCAAAATTTGCCCGAATATTTCCGTCACATAACAAGATTATGTAAAACAGTTCTAAAATTCGAATGGACAGCTGAATGCCAGCAAGCCTTCGACCATCTCAAATCGGCACTAATTAATCCCAATTTATTACAATACCCAAAATTCAACAAAGAATTTTGCATAATAAAGGATGCAAGTAAGCAAGCTTGTGGAGCAGTGTTAACTCAATACAAAAATGAACTCCAACTTCCAGGTGCATATGCATCAAGAGCGTTTTCCATGGGTGAAAGTAACAAGAGCACAACAGAACAAGAATTGGCCAGAATTCATTCAGTAATAACTCAGTTCAGACCATATATTTATGCTAACAACCAAGCATCGGAAGTGCGACGACGCTACACCTGGCACCGGGCACTGATGACAGCTGAGCAGTTGACTGGTG
The DNA here is from genome assembly GCF_016746235.2 of Drosophila teissieri. Classification (NCBI taxonomy): domain Eukaryota; kingdom Metazoa; phylum Arthropoda; class Insecta; order Diptera; family Drosophilidae; genus Drosophila; species Drosophila teissieri. The sequence continues at coordinate 23,003,565 of NC_053029.1, read as the reverse complement.
ATTCTAGTGCGGACGACCGAACGACACGGTGTGCCAACGGCAGGACTATTAAATAGTCTAAGCGATATTAGTAATAAATTGACTTCAGCCGAAAGCTCTATATTGCGTTGCATTCACTGAAGAAGCGGTTTATTACATTGGCGACGAGTAGAAAAATCGGTAAAACATAATAATAACTAAAAAAAAATGTGGTAAATTTGCCAATCAGAAAATGAAGAAGATAAGAAAAATAAACGATGAATTGCAAGTACCGCGCGACGTGACTTAGGCTGTGTGTGTGCGTGTTTGAAACTCTGAAAGAAAAGAACCGTTCTAAACGTGTCAGCTGGCATATTTTTTTTTTTTTTTTTTTTAATTCTTCTATTCCACTCGGAATTAGGCTTCTACGAGAGCTTTCATCTACTCTATTTTGAGCTGTCTGTTTTGCACTTTCCATGTTTTTATTTGGCTAGTTCTTGTGAGCGTTCTTCTCAGTTGCTCTTGCCTTCCAACTCGCTGCTTCTTTTCATCTATGCATCTCAATGCTATCGGTTTTTCTGAGCGTGCCATCCATCCATTTTTTTTCTTATTTTTATGATCGGACTCGTCTGTAACGCCACGTTCTGTTTTTATTCTGTTTGCCAATACACATATGACTCTCAGCATTTGTTGCTGAAAGCCTGTGTTCTGCTCATTTTCTTCGTGCGAGCATGTCTCATTCGTATAGCAGTATGGATTTCACACGCATTGTAGATCCTGACTTTGTCAGCTGGCATATATGTATATGTAAATAATAAGGAAACGGAGAGAAGGAATAAGCGGATTGAATGCAACGTTGCAAACAGAAACCAACTTTGAGCAGAAAGTGGAATTAGTGGTTTTGCATTCAATAATTATTCCCCTTCCCTCTCTCGTTCCCTACACATACTGCTAAATAGGCTAAGGGAAGAAATTATTCTTCACAATCCTGACAATTGCTGAGTAAGAGAGACCTTCTAGCAACCAAAGGAAGGCAAACCAAATAAAGAGTTTTAAGGCCGAGTTCCCATCACAAGCTCTAAAGGGAGAAGCTGAGTAGTGGTACAAGCCAAAAAAAAAAGAATTTAATCGAGTTCCCCGACTATCTGATACCCATTACTGAGCTAGTGGAAGAAGGAGAGTCTTCAACACTGACAATTTTTGGCGGTTTGTGGGCGTTAGAGTGGGCGTGGCAAAAATTTTTTTGGCAGATCGATAGAAATTTAGAAGTCTAATACAAAAATGAAAAAATATCAAAACATTTTTCAAAAGTGTGGTCGTGGCAGCTTTGGGCGGTTTGTGGGCTTTAGAGTGGGCGTGGCAAAAAGTTGTTTGGCAAATCGATAGAAATTTACAAGACTAATACAAAAATGAAAAAATATTAAAACATTTTTCAAAAGTGTGGGCGTGGCAGTTTTGGGCGTTTTGTGGGCGTTAGAGTGGGCGTGGCAAATAGTTTTTTGGCAAATCGATAGAAATTTACTAAACTAATACAAAAATGAAAAATATCAAAACATTTTTTAAAAGTGTGGGCGTGGCAGTTTTGGGCAGTTTGTGGGCGTTAGAGTGGGCGTGGCAACATGAATCGACAAACTTGCGCTGCGTCTATGTCTCTGGAGTCTGTATGTGTAATCTCAACTTTCTAGTTTTTGTAGTTCCTGAGATCTCGACGTTCATACGGACGAACAGACGGACATGGCCAGATCGACTCGGCTATTGATCCTGATCAAGAATATATATACTTTATATGATCGGAAACGCTTCCTTCTGCCTGTTACATACTTTTCAACGAATCTAGTATACCCTTTTACTCTACGAGTAACGGGTATAATAATAATTATATAAAGGTCGAGTGGAGCAGGCTAGGCTGCCCTCCACAACCCAAAGAAGGAAAAACAAACAAACGAAAGCAACTAAACCCCAAATGTAAATTGGTGATATTATTGAACTGAGGCTGGGTAATAATTACAAGTCAAGTTATAAATCTAATAGTAGGTTTAGTTGTAAACCCTAACTCTAGGTTCCATATTGGAAAGGACTGACTGTTTCATAAAACCTTTTCAGTGGGAGGCTATCGACAGGGCGATCCTCCGAAATGAATGGGAGTAATGACTAAGGGCGTTTACAATATACCTCAAGTCCGAGGGTATTAAAACCGAAAAGCAGAAGAGGAGTAAGCTACTACTCCTGTGGGGAGTCCAGCTACAGTCAGTAGTATATTCTTATATAGTATGCTGGCTGAGCCCACCGAATCCTCATCGACCATCGAAATAAACACTTCTTACCAAAGCAGAACTCAACGTTTGAGAGACATTTGTTTAGAGGCCTGACATCTGTAGACACGCAGAGCTTTACGGATTTCTGGCTGCCACTCCGTCAGCAAATGATGTACGTTCGGGTCTTTAAAATCGGAGATTGAGGACATATGCCTTAATGATAAAATCATAGATGTGTGGGCACCTCTAGACCTCAAGAAAAGATTCCTGGAAAAGGAAAATTCACTAGAAGAAGTGATCGAACTAAACTGAACGGCCGATCCCCTAAGTCCGACAGGCCATCGAGTTAAAAGTCCTCCGACAGGAAGGAAACATTAACCGGATTGAAGAAATGGCGCCTTTCCCGAAATGTAAAAGCATCGAAGTAAAACTTTCCATCGATTATGATCGATTCAGAAACCAATAATACGAGTTCCGGCAGCTCTCGAGGATACGGAAAGACTCAGAGCAGCCCTGTGTCGAGACGTAATACAGCTAAGCGGTTGACAGAGGATTCTAGTACAAACGACCGAGCGACACGGTATGCCAACGACAGGACTACTAATTATTCTAAGCGATATTAGTAATTAATTGACTTCAACCGAAATCCCTAAAGTGAGTTGCATTCACTTAAGGAGCGGAATTTTACAGTAGACATAACCCTGATGCGTTATCAAGAATATCCAACAAAGAACTACAAGAAATGACAAGAAATATAAAGGAAGTCACTACAAAATATTAAAGTGGACAAAAATCCTGCGTTGGAGATAAACAAATAGAACTGCCTAAGGAATCTATAGAGAAAGCTTCAGAACATATACGTCATAATAATACGATTTGGGCCAAATCTTTTGATTTCGTTTTTAGATGCTTTGGTTTTCGCAAAATTTTTTGCTATCAGAATGTGAATGTTCTCATCGCTTCTTGCTGCTCAAACACCTGTTCTAGTTTATTTGTCAAACTCGAAAAACGTGGAAGAATGCCTTTTATATTTGCAATAGATTGTTTTGAAGCCAGATGAAAGCAGAAATTGGACGGCTTGAGAAAATCTAGAACTGTCACCTTTTCACAGTTTTAATTCCGATGTTCGCTTTTGACCATTTAAGTTGTACATTGCGCACTGCAATGAAATCATGCTGTTCGAATTAATAGTGATTTTGGCTCGTATGAACGCACCAATATGCAATGAGCAGTCTGGCATGCGCGACCGTCTCTCATACACTCTCTCGCGCTCTTGGTGCTAACGGCGCTGAGCATATAAACATGTTGGCGGAACTCATATTGTCGGTCGTTGTTTATTGTTTGTTGTTTATTGTTAAGTAGAAAAAATTTGAAGTCTAGTGTAAGTTAGTTTAGGGCGAAGGCGGGAGCATAATAAAGTTCTCTCTCGCTCTTTGCGAATTCGCCCCGTCTTCCCCAACCTCTGTTAAGCTAGGCCTAAGAATACATATGTTAAATAGAGAAGAAGTCGTAAAATTGAATTCAATACGAGCAAACGCATTTTTTCGTTGTCGTTCCGAAATAACTAATTATTCTTGCCACCAAGTTCTATTCATATTTTAATAAACTAATTAAATTCTTCATGGCGCCCCCGGGTGGACAAGAATTAGTTTAAACAAATTAAAAGTGACAGTGACACATATAATAATATAATATATATGTAATATATAAAAGTGAAAAATAAAAAATTGTTCCTCGTTTTTTTTGAGTGCAATAAATAAATAAATAATCTTGTTGCCCGCGATGCGTTATTGTGTTAACAATAAATATTTCTTAAACATATTCCGTGTCGGTCGCGACCTACTTCCGGAATTGCCGCCACCACCAAGGGAACTTTTAAGGAAAGTGGCCGCTAAAATTAGCATTCGGAAATCACAGGTATTTGTGCAAAAAATTAAAAGCTAGAGTTATAGACAAATTTAATGTTTAATGTCTTGTGCTGGAATATTGCACCTCGCTTTCAGTTCTTGGCACATATGTACGTATCAATATAGTAGATCTAGATTGCATGCAAATTATTAAATTTATTGAGTAAATTTATAAAATAAATACACATACATATATTGAACTGCTTTGGACGCAAAATTTATTTATTGTTTCGTACTGTATTATTGCAATCACTGTCGCCCCCCCTTCCCCCACTCGTTCGATGAAACTCGCATTAATAGTTGGGAAGTTAATCCAAGCTTGCGCACTAATACATAGACAGCCTTATATACTAGCAGCTGCAGCGGTGAACTTTTCGTTTTCGCTTCGCTTTTGCACCGCTACCTGCGTTGTTGTTGTTTGGCCCTTTTTCGTTGGCGCGCTTAGATTAGCGGACCGTCAAGTGACGCCCTACCCTGTATTCTGCCCTTTTCGGCGTCATTTCGCACCCACTATTAATTGATACTGCGTGACTTGAATTTCAATTTAAATAATTTGTTTTCGTTGTTCTTATCAGAAAAATATTTAATATACATTTCGAACAATAAATTAATAATTTATGAAATTAAAAATAACCTATTTTTTTGGTTGAATAAATTTCTAATTATTGATTCGAAGGTTATTAAATTATATTGTCGGTCTGATTTGAGATAAATTGTTTCGGCCATTTATTTATTTAATTCGGAAATAAAATTTAATATAGTGACCAAGGCAAAAATAATGTCCCTGTTGTCTGCCTTGAAGGTAGCAAGCGTCAGCGAAGCTCCGGGATCAGCTGCTGTAGCTCCAACTCGTGCGCGACTTCCGAATTTGGCATTGCCAAAATTCAGTGGAGATTATTCGGAGTTCAAAAATTTCATCAGCCTTTTCGAAACTTTGGTTCATAAAGACGCCAGCATTCCAGTTATCGAAAAATTTAACCATTTAATTTCATGTCTCTCTGGTGAAGCTTTAGGAACAGTTAAAGCTTACCAAGTCACCGAGAGCAATTACGAAAAGGCACTAGCCAGTTTAAAAAAGGTTTACGATAACGAATGCCTCATCTTTATGAATAATATATCAACATTGTGTAGTCTTCCTAAAATATCGCATCAGTCCGCTTCCTCCTTGAGAAACCTTATCGATACTGTTTCTTCGATTTATGGTTCTCTGTTATCGATAGGAGATGATACAAAAATTTCGAATGCAATGTTGATATATTTGGTATTGAATAGAGTCGACCCAGTGACCAAACAAAAATGGGAGGAACAGCTCGATTATGAGGCTTTGCCGCTTTGGGCCGATTTTGAAAAAATGTTAAATCGCCGCTGATATCGGCTGAAGAATCGACAAAGCCGAAGCAAGATAAAATTGTGTCGAGCAAGCCACATAATCGTAGCTCATTCTCGTGTTCCTTCTCCAACAGCAAGCCTCAGCAAACTTGTAGCTATTGCAATGCAGCAGATCATTTGCTACAGAATTGTAGCCCGTTTGGGCGTCTCTCTGTAATGCAAAGGTTCGAGTTTGTTAAGTCTGCCTCCTTATGTATCAATTGTCTGCGAAAAGGCCATACTGTTTCGAAATGCAAAGGCAAAAAGTGTCGAGCTTGTGACCGCTCACACCATATTCTGCTTCATAGATATACAGTCCCTGAGAACAGTTTAGCGTTGCCACCCCCGACAGAGACCATGTCTCCTAATTTTAACCAAGATCAGCCTTCCACGTCAAATGTTATGCATGCACGTCCTTGGACAGGGTGATTTTGGCTACGTCAATCGTAAGCGTCCGTACGAAAAACGGAAATACGTTTAGCCGACTTCTGATCTGGTCAACGAATTTTATAACAGAAGAACTGGCGAACCGCTTACAGATTCGTAGAGAGGAGTCGTGTATCAACTTACTTGGTATTGGCGAGTCCAATTCTCAAGTCAAAAAAAAGGTACACACAGTGGTGAAGTCGCGAATAAATGGTAGATTCGTCGATTCTGGATCTTAAAGTCGATCTCCGGTTACCATCCTGATCAGTCGGTGAACGTCAGTGATTCGAAGATCCCGAAGAACCTACCATTAGCAGACCCATATTTCTACAAGTCACAAAAATTTGATATGTTGATAGGAGCAGAATCATTTTTCGAATTGCTAGCTGTTGGTCAAATTAAACAAGGTCCTGACTATCAAACTTTACAAAAGACCCTTCTTGGTTGGGTTGTTTCGGGCAGATACAAGTCTGCAGTCCCGAAACAAGTTGTGAATAGTTTCAGTTGTAGTGAAGAATCTTTAGTATCGATTGACAGCACACTACAGAAATTTTGGTCGCTGGAGGAAATGCCAAATCCAAAGAAAATTCTGTCGCTTAAGCACAAGTTATGTGAAGACCATTATAGGAAGACTACTCAGGTATTGCCATCAGGTCGGTTTGAAGTTAGGCTGCCGTTTAAATCTGATCCAAATGGATTAGGCAACTCCTTCGAGGTTGCAAAACGGCGGTTTTTGTCGCTTGAGCGAAGGTTGTCTCGAGATCCTAACTTGAAGACCATGTACTTGGAATTCATATCTCGCCCTAGGTCATATGTCGCCTACAGACAACAAAATCCCTTCCACTCCACATTATGTCATTCCCCATCACTGCGTGTTAAGGCCCCAGAGTACGTCAAGAAAGTTGCGCGTCGTGTTCGATGCGTTCTGCAAAACATCGTCTCAGGTGGCCTTAAACGACATCCTGATGGTGGGGCCGACAATTCAAGAAAAGTTGTACTCCACTCTACTCCGCTTCCGGCTACACAGGTATGCCCTGACTGCCGATGTAAAAAAGATGTATCGCCAAGTAATGGTTAATGAAGCGGATAGGAAGTTTCAACTCATAGTGTGGAGGAGAGACCCCTCTGAATCCTTGAGATTATACAAGCTCAACACCGTCACATATGGTAATGGACCAGCCCCATTTCTGGCTATTCGGTGTTTAAAGAGGTTGAGTGAATCTGCTAAATGTTCATTCCCTAGAGCTGCCGATGTAATTGGATCCGATTTTTACGTCGATGACGATGAGGAGCTAAAAACAATAAACAGCAGGTTTTGAATTGACAAAGTGGTTTTCAAACTCACCTGAGGTCACTGCATCTGAGAGCACAGTTAAGTCGATACCTATCTCGGATTCAGAGTCAACTAAGGCGTTAGGAATATCGTGGTTGCCTAGCGAAGATGCCTTCAAGTTCAAAATTGACACTTCTGTCATGGGTCTCCGAGCGACAAAACGGAACATACTATCGGTGACATCGAAGCTGTTTGACCCCCTCGGCTTGTTAAGTCCCATTGTGATTAAAGGAAAGATCCTATTGCAGGAACTCTGGCTTAATAAGTTAGATTGGGATGAGTCAATTCCGATGCATTTGGAAACATCTTGGGATATGCTAAAAAGCACTCTGTCTCAACTGGATGAGATATCGATTCCTCGGTTCGTGCATACCGACCCATTGTCACCGGTACAGCTACATGCCTTTGCCGACGCCTCCATGAGAGCTTATGGAGCTTGCGTCTATATTCGTAGCAAAACTGCCGAAGGTTTTAAATTATCGTTGTTGACTTCAAAGTCAAAAGTAGCACAGCTCAAGACCAAAACGCTCCTAAGGCTTGAGTTATGTGCCGCTCACCTTCTCGCAGATCTCTGCCATAGAATCAAACCCTTATTAAAAGTCCCTATCGAACGAATTGTATACTGGTCGGACTCTGAAGTTACTCTTCACTGGATTCGATCTCATCCATCTTCGTTTCGAATCTCCGGTAATTCAAGAATGGTCAGGAGAAGCTACATGGCGGCATGTTCCCACAAAGCAGAACCCAGCATATATCGTTTCGAGAGGTTGTGACGTCGACGAGATAGGGCAGTCGATCTGGTTCACTGGCCCACCATTTCTGAAGGACGAAGAAGAAAACTGACCCAAAAATGCGCATTTCGAGCCGGATGAGGAAGTCTTGCGTCAGGAAGCTAGGAAGACTGTGGTCGGGCTGACCGCTGCTGTGCAAACTTCCGATTTGCTGGATGTCATCGAGGGGTTTTCGTCACACCTCAAACAGCTTAGAGTGTTCGCTTATATGTTCCGCTTTATAAGAAAATGCAAAGACAAGAGTATAGTTTTCGAAGAAACTCTGTCACCGACTGAATATAATGAAGCGTTTCATAAGATTATCGAAATAGTACAAAAGCACGAGTATCAAGTAGAAATGGAAAAGGTTCGTAAAGGCTCCAAGGCTTGAACCCATTCATCCATGAGGATACAGGCACTTGGTGCAACTTTTCGTTGTTGCGAGTTGGGGGGCGACTAGCTAACGCTCCTATATCATATGATGCCAAGTTTCCCTTGCTGTTGACGAAACGCTCGCAATTTGTGCAGAGCTACGTCCGGCATTTGCACCATTCCAATTTTCATGTCGGCCCTCGAGCACTTGTGAGCATCCTACGACAGCGTATTTGGACCGTAAACGCTCAGGAACTCTGCAGTCAGACAGTTCGATCATGTGTGAGCTGCTTCAAATGCAAGCCTCGACTGATGAAACAAATTTGGGAGATCTACCCGCAGATAGACTCCGTGCTCTCCGCCCATTTGCGATATGTGGCGTTGATTTTTGTGGCCCTGTCTATACGACATTAAAAATTCGAGGAAGGCCCCCGTATAAGTCCTACATTGCCTTATTTGTTTGTTTTGCGTCCAAGGCGGTTCACTTAGAGATTGTCTCAGATCTAAGTACTGATTCTTTTCTATTGGCTTTTCAAAGATTCATTGGTCGACGAGGATGTCCGCAGACGGTGCATTGCGACAACGCGACGAACTTCGTCGGAGCGAGTCGCCACTTCCTGGCTCTTCGCGATCGGATCGAGGAGCAGGCGGACGCAACTCGCGAGTTTGCATCAAAAAGCGGATGCGAATTTGCGTTCACACCCCCTCGGGCTCCGCACATGGGCGGACTATGGGAGACAGATGTGAAAACTGCAAAGCACCTACTCCTATAAGCGGTGGGCAGCGCACTCCTCAACGCCGAAGGGCTGGCAACAGTCCTCGTCGGGATCGAGGCCACGAGGAACTCGCGGCCCCTCGAAGCGCTCAGGCAGGACCCAAGCGACGGAGAGGCGCTAACTCCCGGGCACCTGCTGACAGGCGGGCCGCTCATCGCAGCACCATCTCTCCGGAGCCCGGACCAGGCGGGTCTCAGTTGCTTGCGGCGATGGCGGCTTGTCTCGTCAGTCAGGCAAACGTTCTGGCGGCGATGGTCCCGGGAATATGTCCTGGGCCTTCAGGTTCGGGGCAAGTGGCACGAGGAGAAGGCCAACGTCGAGGAGGGCCAACTCGTCGTCGTGGCAGAGGACAACCTGCTGCCTCAACAGTGGCTCCTGGGAAGGATCGTCGCGACGCACGCAGGAGAGGACGGCAAGGTCAGGGTCGTCGACCTTAGGAGGAGTGATGAAGCCATCTTCCGGAGGGCGATCCACAAGCTGGCGCCGCTGCCGGCGTTTCCGACAGCGCAGCAACGCGGCTTAGCTTAAGCAATGAATATGTGATAGACTAAGAAGGTATTCAAAAAAGATACTTGTAGAAGAACAGAAGTTCTTCTCCCAACGAACTCTAAAATCAAAATCTAATTTTACACTGCAACCGCTGCCAATCAATAAATCTATGCGCTGAGAACGATGAAAAGCCGTGTCCGCGAGCCTAAGATTTTGTGGTATGTTGCAGTTGCAAATGTAAATGTTTTAGCAGGCCTGATTTTCGATAATATAGCAGGCAATAACAGCAGTAATGTCGGTCGAGTAGTTAGATGTTCCAGATGTTGGCAATAAAATATTTACTGACGAACCATATGTCTAAAAGCTAGAATCGCCTATTCCGGTATGCTGATGATTTTGCCTTATTCAGTAGCTGACTGATTTGCGAATCGGAATGTTATAAGGTGCAGTTGAGCTCCAGAGTCGAGCAAAGCACCGCAGGGAACAAAGATTCCTGAACGATTCTTCCATAATACGGTGGCACTGGTTAGGAGCACCACATCTTTACTAAGATCCTGTGCAAAAACACAGCAGACGTTCTAGGCAACGCAGAGGGTTCTACAGCATGATGTGAATCAGAAGCAAGCATTTCTCCAATCGGCCTCTACAACTCTTCTCATACTTAGCAGACCTAATCGGCCTCTACAACTCTTCTCTCAAATAGCAGACCTAATCGGCCTCTAAACTGTTCTCATCTTGCAACCTTAGCGAAAAAAAAAAAAAAAAAAAAAAAAAAAAAAAAAAAAAAAAAAAAAAAAAAAAAAAAAAAAAAAAAAAAAAAAAAAAAAAAAAAAAAAAAAAAAAAAAAAAAAAAAAAACAGACCTATCGACCTCTAAACTGTTCTCACAACTTAGCAGACCTAATCGGCCCCTAAAACTGTTCTCATCAATTAGCAGACCCTCATCGGCCCCCTCAACTCTCCATCAATAGCAGACCTCATCGGCCTCTACAACTCTTCTCAAATAGCAGACCTAATCGGCCTCTTAACTGTTATCATCAATAGCAGACCTCATCGGCTTCTACAACTCTTCTCATACTTAGCAGACCTAATCGGCCTCTACAACTCTTCTCATATTTAGCAGACCTGATCGGCCTCTACAACTCTTCTCATACTTAGCAGACCTAATCGGCCTCTACAACTCTTCTCATACTTAGCAGACCTAATTGGCCTCTACAACTCTTCTCATACTTAGCAGACCTAATGGGCCTCTACAACTCTTCTCTGAAATAGCAGACCTAATTGGCCTCTAAACTGTTCTCATCAATAGCAGACCTGATCGGCCTCTAAACTGTTAGCTGGCAGATCGGAGCGGTCTCTTCCAACTATCTCTCGTTCACAGGCAGTGGGGAAACTAACGGCGAGTAAGCGGCCATCTCGGCAGTCCGGCACCCACAAGTATCCATCGCAGAGCTGTACAACCCCTCCAGGGACGAGACCAGACGCGCCCGAGCCAACCAGCCGCCGATCATTCTCTCGTCTTCTCCTCTGAGACCCGGGTCGGATTCTCTTCCAGCAACCCCACCTGAAGCAAATAAATATTTGAGACGACTCCTGGCCATCCTTGAGCCATCCGAGCACTGGCAGATCGTCAAACTGGCGCCCGAACAGGTGTAGGGGTTGCAAGAGAACTGACACCGAGAGAAGAATGTCGAGACGAAAGACGAACTAACGGGATACGCAGCCAAGTTCGGATTGGAAACGTCGGAAAAGAGCGAGGAATTGAGGCGGACATTAGCCACATTCTCGAAAGGAACGGATCACAGCGGAGCAGTGAAAGAGAGACTCGCAGCATTAACGCGGAGATACAAGAAGGACAGGAGTCCGGCGCGCAATGCAGCACCACAAGTAGTAACGGAGGCAGAGGAGCAAAAGGAGGAAATGGAGGAGGGAAAGGACAAGAAGGTGGAGCGGAGGGTAGAAACAGAAATTGTGGATCGAGTACGAAGCTGGGGTTCGTGACACTAACACAGTTCCTCAATTTGGCGGAAGAAGTAGAGGAGATAGAAGCCTCCGAAGGCCAAACATGAGTTGAGCAACCTAGGCAGCAGCGAGTACAGACGGAAATCTGCATGCGGTGTGGCGCAACAGGACACGCGGCAAGAACCTGTAATCCTCCGAGGCTGTTCTGCTGGGTCTGCGGAAGAAACGGGGTCAGAACGACGGAGTGCTGCAGAGCGGAGCCGGAAAACGCCGGAGGCCTGAGCAGGTGAAGCTGGCAGCTCAGGCGGCGACACAAGAGCCAGCAGCTGCGGGAGACCAGTTAAGCTGCGACGGATTCCAGATAGTGGCCAAGATAAAGATAGGGAGCAAGTTGACGAAGGGAGTCGTGGACACGGGAGCGTCACGGAGTGCAATAAGTATGGGCAGGTACAGAGACCTGAGGAAACAAGGCAAATGGAGCGGAAAACGGTCCGAGAAAACGCTGGCCAATGGAGGGAAGCAGAACACGGTGTGAAAGTTTACAGCCGGATTCAATTTCGGAGGGAGATCTTTCCAAATATCATTCATGGTACTGGCACACGTATCAGGAGGAGTACTTCTCGGGATGGACTTTCTGGCCGGAGCCGGTGGTGTGGCGAACTGGAGCTAGATATAACACACACGCACACGTAAGCAAGATGCAAAGGTTTCAGGAAAGCGTGAGGAAATTTCGGGAGACGCACCGGAGAATGGAGACCGCTACGGGCAGAACCCAACTGCTAAAGGCAGCGGTGATGCCAGCCGGGGCTCGGAAAAGGGCAGCACCGGCCAAAATGGGTCAACCAAGACCAAATGGGGACGCGTCGATACCAACCGCTGAGACCACAACGGCATATATATTAATATATGAATATATTAAGTTAAAACATATATTATATTTGAGCGGAAAAACATGAAGTGAATATATTGAGTTAAAACATACATTATATTTAAGCAGAGAAACATGGAATCAATAAATGAAGTAAACATACAACTCGCATTCAAATTCAAACACAATGCGCGCGAGCGCCAAGATCACGCGCGAAGGGTCACACTGGCCCGACATAGATCGGCCACACTTATTTAGCATTAAATCAATTGGGATGTGCGGGCACACTATACTCCTCCAAACCGCTATATAAGGCGCACCCCAGCCCTCTAGAAGTCATTCAGTTCAGCCGGCGATTGGCGACAAGACCTCCAGGACGAGGAGCTGGACCAGCGGTAAGGAATCGAAACAGCCATAGGAGGCGGGCAAGGAGGGGGTAACTAACTAACCATAGTAGTCTTTGCATATTACGTATCATTCTCCGGCTCGGTTCACCGACCCGCGAGTACCATCAGGAGACCTCATCGGCCTCTAAACTCTTTTCATACATAGCAGACCTCATCGGCCTCTTAACTCTTCTCACACTTAGCAGACCTAATCGGCCTCTAAACTCTCCTCATCCTTAGCAGACCTCATCGGCCTCTAAACTCTCCTCATCCTTAGCAGACCTCATCGGCCTCTAAACTGTTCCCATCCTTAGCAGACCTCATCGGCCTCTAAACTCTCCTCATCCTTAGCTGACCTCATCGGCCTCTAAACTGTTACCATCCTTAGCAGACCTCTTCGGCCTCTAAACTCTTCTCATCTATAGCAGACCTGATCGGCCTCTAAACTGTTCTCACCATTAGCAGACCTAATTGGTCTCAAAACTGTTCTCACCGTTGGCAGACCTAACCGGCCTCTAATCTGTTAATTGGCAGATCCCTCCAACCCCTACAACCCCTCCAGGGACGAGACCAGACGCGCCCGAACCAACCAGCCGCCGATCTCGCCACGAGGACTGCACTTTGTTTTATTCACGAATGAAGACCCCATTATTGTATCATTCTCTCGTCTTCTCCTCTGAGACCCGGGTCGGATTCTCTTTCAGCAACCCCACCTGAATCAAATAAATATCTGAGACGACTCCTGGCCATCCTTGAGCCATCCGAGCGCTGACAGGTCGTCACAAGCTTAAAGAACTATAATGCAGCGTGTTATGAGTGTGGAGTAGGAGGACAAGGTATTGGATCTGGACAAGACAGAGCTAAATTGGGATCAAATTAAGAAGATACTAATACTTTGTGCATCAAAAACAAGGCTAATATTCGTACTCGCTGCTGAAAAGTTATTTTTTTATTTATATTTTATATCGGGAGCTTCTCTCTTCAAAGGAGAATAAACATTTATAACTTAATTCTCTTAAACTTCGCTCTTAAACTATCCCAATCTGCCTATATAAACGCAAACATGTATCGTTTTCGCTAAGTTTAGTTTTCGCTAAGCCCATTTCGAAATCCATTATCCAACCTAGTGATAATCCAAAGGCTCTAGTTCATCCTTTATTGTAATTAATAAAAACGTTTAATAATACATAAAAAACCAGCCGTGTTGGTTTTGGTCTCGGTCTGATTTCATAAATATATGAAATATATATAAAGAAAGTACGGGAACTGTTTTTCGGCAAACTTGCACCACTTTAATCCTGTGCGATGAGATCTCGATGCGTTGGATCCCGGGTGTTACTAGTGTAGTAGACTAGGGTATGTAGACAGTATTGTGAGGAGTCTTAAAACTCCCCACAAATTCGGGTGCAGGAGATCGACATAGCAACGGAGAAGACGGCTGGAATGCGAGAGGAGTCAAGGTCGGTCAGGTCATACGGGAAATAATAAACCTTGGACCCCGGCAAAGCACAGAGACCGTGAACTAACGGTACCGCGCTGGACCTTGGACACTAACCGGCCAAGGACACAGAGGTCGAACGGTAACGGTGTGGACTTTGGACAAGCACAAAGAGGACGCACCGTGAACTAACGGTACATGATTTGGACCTTGTACCCGAGCGAGCCGCGCGCAAAATGGGAAATAGCGGGATCCCCGCGGCCTATAAAAGGGACGGTGGAGTAAGTGGTCGCAAAGGTGGTTCGGGGAGGAGCGCTAGCTTATCTCACGGACGATACACCCTGCCCCATAACATCCTAAGCCCCGGTCGAGCCCGCAGGGGGTCCTTTGGCAAAGACGACGAGTTGCATACGCAAGAAGGGACGGTGAAGTCAGTGGTCGGCGAAGGTGGTTCGGGGAGGAGCGCTAGCTTATCTCACAGACGATACACCCTGTCACCATAACATCCTAAGCCCCAGTCGAGCTGGCACGGATCCGCCATCGAGAGCGACGTAGGCCGACGAAAGAAGGACGGCGAAGGAGCGACGACGCGCATCCGAAGGCTAGGATCACAGGTTGTTCTTTATCAAGCGTCACTGAATAAAGGTGGTTATAAATCTGAAACTCTGTCTTTTTTTTGGTCGGGCAATCACAAAAATCATAAATTTGGTGGGACGAACAAACTGTAACGAACTGATTTTTGTTTGTCTGCACGCTACGGAATACGTGCGGCTAGCTCAGTAGAGTTTGTGCGTTCGTCCCACCAAATTTATAGAATAACGTGATCACCCGGTTACCAGTAATAACACTAGCAGTTTCGTTCTCGGGTCTTTATTTGTTCAGTTCCTTCCGACGCACCGCGCTATCGCCCGGATACGCCGCAGTCCCTGTAGCAAGACGCCCAGTGAAAGACGAACGTTCCACCCTACCTTTTCTCTTCTGCCGGTGCGGTCGGACCTGGGTGTCCTGCTCGGCGGCCTGGTTCCACTGTCTTACCGCCTTCGTCGTCCTGGGTGGCGCGGACCTTCGTTGTTGGGCGCTCGTCGCGTGGGCTGGGAATTGTTGTCGTACGCAGACTCCCGGAAGCTCACGGCTGTGATCCCCAAGGCAAACGCCTATGGAACAGCAACGCGTCAACCCCACGTCTGGTTCGGACTAGTGGCGCCGGTACCACGCCTGCTTGGATTGCACGGACACACCAGGCTATCGCCTGGTTCAAGCACGCGATCTCCTACACAGTCCACCGGGTCTACACCACAATCCCTGCCGCTTCCTCGGGTGCCCGCTTAGGTCTGGCCTCTCCTGTTGTTTGCCTCCTGGCTACTCGTGCTTCGTCGTTTGGTCCTCAGCTACCTGCGTCTCAGTTTGGAGACCTTCTCGTCCCAAACGTCTTGACGTAGCGATCTTGCTCCTTGGTGACTATAACGGTCGTAGCTCCTCTGCTGACTTCGTTCTAACGTTGTTGACTTGTACACTTGCTTTCCTTGACTGTCGGTCCTGCTTCCAGCGCTCGGCCCGTTTATATAGGCCTCCTCTAACGGTTTATCCCTTTGGTCTCCAGTCTCCGGATCCAAAGTCCATGATTTTACCGTTGGCCCGGTCCAAAGTTCGATTTGTCCCGTTAATTGCCTTTGAGCCTGCTGACTCTCCAAACTCTCTTTTCAGCAAGTCCGGAGTCTCCATCCTCTCTCTCTCCACTTCCCGAGTCTCCAAACTCTCTTCCTCTAGAGTCTCCAAACTCTCTCTCTCCAGCCCAGAGTCTCCAAACTCTCTTTCTCCGGGCTTCGCACTACCGTTACTACACTTTGCCTAGTTGCGAAACTGGCAACAGCAGGTCCTCCTTATGCGATCACTATTCGCATTTGTGCGGAGTTTTAACTCCTCACAAAACAAACTCTTTGAGCTAGCCGTTGCAATCCGTAGCGAGCAGAAACCAGGAATTCAGTTCGTTACATTTGGCGCCCAACCGTGATTGTCCTGGCCAAAAGAACAGAGGAGAAGATGGGGAAATCGTGGCTATACAGCCTGAAGAAGGATGACTTTCCTGCAATAGCGAGCGCCCTAGGGATCAAGCTGGAGGGGTTGGTCGAGGATATGCGGGAGACGCTGTCCGAATTCATCCAGCAGACCACAGACGAGCCCGATACGGTCGCCATACTGGAGGCGTTGGAGAGAGAGAGTACGGAAGGAGACCGGCCGTGGAAGTCAAAGTCACCGGCGTGGAAGGCCTGATGAGGAGCCTCGATTTCAACAGCATGATGGAGGCCAGTGGGAGCAGACCCAAAAGGCAGGAGGTCGGGAGTGAACGGCGGGAAAGCTGCCGCGATCGTCGGGACAACGCGAGAGTAGCCCCTCAAGGTTACGCGAAGGTGGCGAAGCAGGTGCGGGAGTGGAGCTTCCGGTACGACGGTCACGACAAGCCATTTGATTTCCTGGAGCAGGTGGAGTGGTCAGCAATGACGTACTGTCTGGATATCAACCAAATCCCACGAGCGATGCCGGAACTGCTAAAGGGCAGGGCCCTAAAGTGGTTCATCGCCAACAACAGATTTTGGGAGACATGGGCAAAATTTATCCAAAGCTTCCAAGAATTCTTCCTGCCCAGGGGCTTCATTATGAAGCTGGCTGACCAGGTCAGGCAGAGGAAGCAGCGGCATGGCGAGTGCTTCAAAGATTAGATGGTGGACATGCGGACCCTAATGCGGCCTTTGGGGATGTCCGAGAAAGAGACCCTGGGGAGGATAAGGGAGAACAGCACTCCAGCTCTACGAATGTTTGTCCGCCCGTACGAGTGCCGGCACCTGGATGCCCTAGCCGATGAGTTCGAGGAACTGAAACCAAAGGGAGCAATTCGAGTCAGAGGGGACCCACAGAGCCCGCCACCAGCGGGATTTCCCAAGAGGGGAACAGAACGCGGTGTGCAGAAGGTTCCAAGAGGACACCACGGGACCGTCGAGGCACGAAACGAACGTGCGCGGGCCAGACCCGGTGCGGCTGGGTTTGTGTTAAACCCAGCACAAGCCTGCCATAGGTGCGAAAGCTGGGATCAGTGGATGCTGGAGTGCCGGAACCGGCCGATCACCTTTCGTTGGACGTGCGGGAGAATCGGCTCGAGGACCGTAGAGTCCGAGATCGGGAAACGCCACGCGAACCCAGCCTCAGAGGGGCAACCAGGGTTCGCAAGGTGCTGCCCCTCAAAGTTAATGGGCAAGCTAAAGGCGGAAAAAAGTCCACTGTCCGCCACAGTGCTCATAGACGGAATGGAAATTAAGGCCACGATGGACACCGGAGCCACAGCGAGTTTTATTTGCGAAGAGTTGGCGGACAGGTTGCGGGCAGCGGGAGAGGTCGTATCCACGAGGAGAGAAGTGCGGGTGGCTGATGGACGGTATGAGGAGGTCACATCGCTGCTCGAAGTGGCCATAGGACTTGGAGAGAGGACCGTAAGTATGCAACTGCTAGTCCTCCATAACATCATCAACGCTCTAGTACTGGGTTGGGATTTTCTAACGAAAGTTAGAGCCAGGATGGCGAAGTACATAAGCAGCCTGGGCTTGAAGGACGGGTACTGTCAGATCCCACTGGAAGCAAGTCGGCAATATACGGCATTCACAGTGCCAGGAAAGGGCCTGTTTCAATGGAAAGTGATGCCATTCGGACTGCACTCCGCATCGGCAACGTTCCAACGGGCGTTGGACCAGGTGATAGGACCCGAGATGATGCCACACGCCTTCGCGTATGAGGACGATATAATAGTAATCGGACGGACACTTCAAGAACACATGCGCCGCCTGTAAGAGCTTGTCCGGAGGCTTTGCTAAGAGCGGCAAACCTGAAAGTTAACGCGGATAAGTGCAAGTTCTTTCGAAAGGAGCTACAATACTTGGGTCCCCGCGTGACCGATAAAGGCATCGGAACGGATCCGAAGAAAGTAGCGGCAATAGATCAGCCAAAGCCCCCGGGAAACGTGAAGGAGCTGCGACAGTACCTAGGAGTGGCGTCGTGGTACAGGCGTTTTGTACCTGATTTTGCGACGACAACCACTGAACGCACTCCTTAAGAAACAAGCAAGGTGGGAATGGACAGACGCCCACCAAGAAGCATTCGAGGCCGTCAAAACCAGGTTGGTCGCCGACCCGATCCTGGCATGCCCCGATTTCATAAGGTCATTCGTCCTACAGACGGACGCCAGCGACTACGGGCTGGGCGCTATCCTCACACAGCACTCCGAGCAAGACGAGCGGGTCATATCCTACTGCGACAGAGAAGGCTACCATTTCAAAGTGATAACAGATCACATGGCCCTGAAGTGGCTGAACAGCATCGAGAGCCCGTCCGGAAAGATCGCGAGGTGGGCGCTGGAGCTCCAACAATACGATTTGAAATCTCGTATAGAAAGGGCTAATTGAACATCGTCGCGGACGCCCTGTAAAGACAGCCGCTGCAGGAAACGAGCCGCACGATTACCCAGAGGCCTCCTCTCCCAGAGGCCAGTTGTACAGGCACATTCCGCACCGGGCAGGAAATGAGGATGTGGTGTCATGGTGTGTCGTGGTGTGTACCAACCAGGGAGAGGCATCGCGTCATGGCCGAGAACCACGACATGCCGACGGCAGGACACCTGGGAAGTCGGAAGACAATCGCAAGGGTAGCAGCCAGGTACCACTGGCCAGGAATGCACCGGAACATAAGAAGGTACGTGCGGAACTGCGAGAGCTGCATGAAGTACAAGCCTAACCAGCTGCAAGCAGCCGGAAAAATGACCCAGGGGCCGGAAGAACCATGGGCCACCATGTGTGCGGACCCCTTGTGGGCCCCTTGCCGAGGTCAAAGCACGGGTGTGATACACCAGCTCACGGCTCCATATACTCCACAAGAAAACCCGACAAAAAGGGCCAACAGGACCGTGAAAACAATGATCGCGCAGTTCACAGGGGCCGATCAGAGGATATGGGACGAGAATTGGCGGGAGCTGCAGCTGGCAGTAAGCACGAGGGTGGCGGAGAGCACCGGATACTCGCCGGCATCCATCACGCAGGGAAGAGAACCAAGGCTGCCGAACGCATTGTTCGACGAACAGATGGCCGGAACGGGCAGATGTACACATACGCCGGCAGAAAACGCGAAAACCGAAGGAGATCTTCGAACTGGTGCGAAGGAAACCCAAGGTGGGAGAAACAGTATGGGCCAAAGAGCACCACCTGTCGACAGCAGCCGAGGGCTTCGCGACGAAAAGAAGAAATAAAGACATTCGCGTCACCAGTAATTTGTGTATTGGAACACGCAACAACTAGGAAGACGAAAACGGCTCATATTAGCGACTTGAAGCCGGGAGCGCGAGCGCCGCCGGGCCAGAGGACACCGAATGCGAAAAACAATAATAAAACCATTTAGTGAAGAAGGGGGGAAGACGATACAGGGTATCGAAAAGTCTTAAGTCAAAAGTCACTCTGAACAAACACACACACAAACAGGCCCGATAGAGCGCGAGAGCGGGACAGGAAGGGTATACAGCCGGAAAACCGATAAAGGCTTACGCACACAGTTACGAATTCCGTGGGACGCAGGTACACGGAGGAGAATCCCGTTACCGGTACAGGCCCCGCGGAATAACGGCAAAAATGAGCAGAGGGAAAACCAAGGTTTCGTCGCTGCGGAAAAAGCGAAAGTCGGTCTTTCAAAATCAAGTCGTCAGCATGGCAGCACGCGCATCAAGTAACAACCGGGAGGTGCGGGAGACCGGCACTGAGGAACAGCCCGGAGCGATATGGAGTAGGGATTCCGATACCTATCTCCAGCTTCTGGCGTCACCCCTGGTGTCGCGATACCCATCCCCGGTTCAGGAGGATCCGGAAGAGGTGCCCGACATGGATCTGTCGGAGGAGGAGACGGTGGCCGAGGGGCCAATCGCGTACGTGCCCCTCTCGTCGGAGAGTGAGGATGATGACGGGGGTGAGACGGTCACCACGGAGGTGTCCGCAGACGAGGACGAAGGAGGCCGGATCGCGAGGGCCAGAATGGCGTACCGCAACGTGCGGTACGTCACAGGGCCAAGGGCGGATCCGTCTCGGAGACGCGATGCCGTCACGGGACCTGGAGGAGTTGCGCGAGCTGCAGCCACCGCACTATGAGGCAAACGACCACCTTAAGTGGAAAAAACCCAATTTTTAAAAGTCGTTACAACAAATTTTTGTAAATTGAAATGTATTCAAAAAACATCAATCTATCATGTTACGTACTTAAAATTTTAAAAGAGGGCGCCACTGTTCAGTGAACAGCTGTTTAGTCAGCTGTTTCGTTGGCGCTACCACACCGATAACCGCATTTTTGTTAATCGCTGAAAAATCTTGCAAGTTTGAAGTGACAAAAAGTGCATAAACAATTATCAAAATTGTTACTTATAACATGCAATCCAATCCTTGTGGTTTGTAATATATGTTTGTGATCGTCGAATGTTGAAATTAAATGTGTCCGAATAATCTGTAAGTTCTAACCCTAATAAAACACAACTTTTGTAGTGCATTCTAATTTTTAAATAGAGCAACAAAGGCTTTCTCCGGCACTAAAACCTGTTTTATGTTGCAGAGTTATCAATTGTATAGTATAGCATAGCTATGCTTTTTCACACTTTTTCCAAAATGTAACTTTTAAGGGTCTAACCTCAAAGTGAAAAACAGCAAATTGTTCGAGAAATAGGAAAAAAAGACGACGAAAAATGCAAAAAAATAACGCCATTTTTAATTGTTTTAAAGCTTTAATTCGTGGATGACGATGAAAATTCTAGTTCCGTAAATTTTAGGTTTTTTGGGAAACATTAGTTTTACAAACATACTTATGCTATTTAAAAAAAAAAAAACTGTGAAGCAAAAACTTCAATATTTTTTTAAAAACAAGATAAGCAACCCCCTAACAATTGCGGGTTGCTTATCTTTATTGGTTTATTTTAAGATTATATTTTAAATTTTTTAGATCAAACAAATTTTTATTTTACACTGAAAAAAAAATGGTGTTGTTTTTTTTTTGTTTGAAAGCAGGACCACGCCCATTTTTCCTCAAAAATATTACTATTTTTATCATCAACATAAATCAAAAAACAGAACTTAAATATGTGGCTTCGTTCTCGAGTTATTAATTAATTCCACAAAAAGTGGTCGTTGAGCCCATAGTGCACCGTTGCCACCGACACCACCGCCGCCGTCGCAGCCACCGTTGCCACCGACATCAACGCCGCCACCACCGACGCCGCAGCAACAGGAGCATCCGCAGCCACCGACGCCGGTGCCACAACAACAGGAGCAGCCGAAGCCACCGCCGTTGTCGCAGCCTCAGACGCCGGTGCCGCAGTCGCCGTTGCCGCCGACGCCGCCGGCGCAGCCGCATCCACCACCAGTACCACGCACACCGACACCGCCGCCAGCAAAACCGACGCCTCCGCCACCACGCACACCGACACCGCCACCCCAGGATGAGGAGGGGCCCCGGTGCGAGCTGCAGCAGTCCTGGGACGTGGACCAGGCGCACGTCGCGCAGACGCTGCGCACGATCGGCATGGGCGGCCGCCGGTGGCACCAGCAGACTGTGACGTGGACGTGGCCCGCACCAGCGGAGGACACGCCGGAGAGCCGCGTGTTGGAGCAGGTGGGCGAGGTCGGTTGGATGCCGGTCGAACACCGAGCGCGCGACCCGCGAACGCGAGTCAGGACAGAGGACGAAAGCCCGGCGGAGAACCCGGAGAAGGGTCCGTGGGTGTGGCCCGCGCCGCCACCACCAAAACTTGCGCGGCAGAAATCGGGCCCCGAGGCTCGCCAGCCGCCGCAGCGATCCTGCCTCCGCAGGCAGGCGTCACAGAATGAGAAGCCGTAGAGGGAACTGGAACGCGCGGAGTGGCCACCCCGGGTGGTCGAGGAGGCCGAGACCCAGGCGGGCAGATGGCATAAGGACCGCTGGGCCAAATTGTTCATGCTAGACGGCATGAACGATAGTGAGATCGATAGGGAACAAAAATACTGGATTTTACATAGATTTTCAACACGCAGTCACACTATTGACAGCCATCGGCACGACATCGGAATATCGATAGGAACATGAAGTGGCAACGCCGGTCGCCATTATCGATAGCTCGATCGGCGCAATCGGCACGACGGGACAACATCGATGAGAACAGGAAGTGGCAACGCCGGTCGCCAATATCGATAACTCGATCGTGGTCAGAATCGGTGGAGTTAGCAGAGACGAAAAGCGATGAAACGGCGGGAATTTGGAATGCAGAGCTGGTAACCAGAAACAGACGGCAACCGATGAAGGAAGATGGAGAAGGGCGCGAGGATCAAGATGCCGAGTCGAGATGCTGAACGATAGGGTCTACTAGGCTGAGGCTACCGGGCTGAGATCAGGGAGGCGCTGGTCGACGAAAGGACTGAGGAACGACACAGTTCGAGGATCAAGATGGCACTTTGAGATGCTGAATGACAGGCTCATATAGGCTGAGACGTCAAGGCTGCGATCAGGAAGGCGCAAGGATGTTCGAGATGCCAAGTCAAGTCGCTGACCGACGGGGTCTAATAAGCTGCGACTGCCAGGCTGAGAACGAAGGACGCAGGGTCGAGGAGAGGAGATCGAGGAAGCTGCCTATGCGAGAAGACACCAAAGCGGAGGACCGCCGGAAACAACATCCGTTTCAAAACTTCCGAAGAAAGGGGGAGATGTGAGGAGTCTTAAAACTCTCCACAAATCCGGGTGCAGGAGATCGGCATAGCAACGGAGAAGAAGGCTGGAATGCGAGAGGAGTCAAGGGCGGTCAGGTCAAACGGGAAATAATGGACCTTGGACCCCGGCAAAGCGGACAAGCGAGCGCTGGACCATGGACTCGAACCGGCCAAGGGCACAGAGGTCGACCGGTAACGGTGTGGACTTTGGACAAGCACAAAGAGGACGCACCGTGAACTAACGGGACATGATTTGGACCTTGTACCCGAGCGAGCCGCACGCAAAAAAGGAAATAGCGGGATCCCCGCAACCTATAAAAGGGCGGCGCAGGCGCAGCTCGAGACAGTCAGTCAGTTAAACACGCGTAGGTCATACGTGCAAGCGCGGAGTACGGGCGCGAGGCGCTCAGTCCGGACACGGGCGTGCGACCAGACGGTCGGAGCAGATTCAGGAAGAGTGGGACAGTCGATCAGGAGAGCACGCGGAGTGCCATACGGGCAGACAGTCGATCAGGAAAAGTACGCGGAGTGCCACACAGACGGTCAATGAGAAAGTGCGCGGAGAGCCATACAGCCACACAGTCGATCGGGAAAAGTACGCGGAGTACACAGACAGTCAATGAGAAAGTACGCGGAGTGCCACACGGGCAGACAGCCGATCCGGAACAGTGGACGGTGGAGTCAGTGGTCGCAAAGGTGGTTCGGGGAGGATCGCTAGCTTATCTCACGGACGATACACCCTGTCACCATAACATCCTAAGCCCCAGTCGAGCCGGCACGGATCCGCCATCGAGAGTGACGCAGGACGACGAAAGAAGGCCGGCGAAGGAGCGACGACGCGCATCCGAAGGCTAGGATCACAGGATTTTCTTTATCAAGCGTCACTGAATAAAGGTGGTTTAAATCTGAAACTCTGTCTTCTTCTTGGTCGGGCAAATCATAAATTTGGTGGGACGAACAAACAAACTCTCTGTGCTAGCTGTTGCAATTCGTAGCGAGTAGAAACTAAAAAAACAGTTCGTTACAATATGCATACACATTGTAAATAAGTTTGCTATATCAACATTGTATATAAGCTTGTTTCGCAACATGCGAAGAGCAAATCGCAAACGGAAAGAGAGTCAGTCAAAGGCTATGAAAGTAGGCAGTCAAAGTATATTAAGCAGATAAGAAGGCGGCGTCGGTGGAAAAAATAGCAGCACACTCTCGCGCTGTTTCAATTGCAACTCGAAGGGACACTGGGCCAAGAAGTGCAAGAAGCCAAAGTGCCAAAAGGAATCGTGTTATGCCTGTGGTGAGATGAGGCACTCAGAGAGGCAGCAATTACGTAAGATATTTTGAAATTAATTTTATGAACTATTATAAGAAAAAATTTATTACAGCATGCCGTGACTATGTCACGGAAAGGCCCATTTCGTTCATTAAACTTAGTAAAGTACCAAATAATATTATTGAATTACCAATTTTAAATTCTTTTTTTGGATTAAATAATAGTTCCTTAAAAACATATGGAAAAATATTTTGTTACGTTATGAAAAATTTTGATAAAATACACTTTAATTTAATAATTGTGGCAAACGAGCTTATGAATTATGATGTGGTTTTTGGAAGAGATTTTATGAAGGCATAAAAGGCATAAACCGAAGGGCGCAGGGTCGACGAGAGGAGAACGAGGAAGCTGCCTGTGCGAGGAGACACCAAAGCGGAGGACCGCCGGAAACAACATTCTTATGAAAAACTTCCGAAGAAAGGGGGAGATGTGAGGAGTCTAAAAACTCCCCACAAATTCGGGTGCAGGAGATCGGCCTAGCAACATAGAAGACGGCTGGAATGCGAGAGGAGTCAAGGGCGGTCAGGTCAAACTGTAAATAATGGACCTTGGACCCCGGCAAAGCGGAGAGACCGTAAAATAACGGTACGCTCGACCTTGAACTCGAACCGGACAAGGGCACAGAGGTCGAACGGTAACGGTGTGGACTTTGGACAAAGAGGGCGCACCGTGAATTAACGTGACATGAGTTGGACCTTGTACCCGAGCGAGCCGTGCGCAAAAAGGGAAATAGCGGGATCCCCGCGGCCTATAAAAGGCAGGCGCCGTTCGGGACAGTCAGTCAATTTAACACGCGTAGGTTATACGTGCTAGCGCAGAATATGGGCGCGAGTCGCTCAGTCCGGACACGGGCGTGCGACTAGTCGGTCGGAGCAGATTCAGAAAGTGTGGACACAGCCAACCAGTGGAAGTACGCGGAGATAGACAGACAGTCAATCAGGAAAAGTGCGCGGAGAACAATACAGTCAATCGGTCAGTCGGTGAAAGTACGCGGAGGTCGATAGCGGAATAGTAAAACAGTTAAAGTACGCGGAACGAGACCCGGAACGAGTGGACGGCAAGGGAGCGTCGAAGCGGCCATCCGAAGAGGATCTCCGCAAGCGAAAGACAAGCAAACACCAGGACCTAGCGTGGTAAGAAAGGGACGGTGGAGTCTTTGGTTGCAAAGGTGGTTCGGGAAGGAACGCTAGCTTATCTCACGAACGATACACCCTGCCCCATAACATCCTAAGCCCCGTACTAGCCCGCAGGTGGTCCTTTGGCGAAGGTGACGAGTGCCTGGCATACGCAAGAAGGGACGGTGGAGTCAGTGGTCGGCAAAGGTGGTTAGGGGAGGAGCGCTAGCTTATCTCACGGACGATACACCCTGTCCCCATAACATCCTAAGCCCCAGTCGAGCCGGCACGGATACGCCGTCGAGAGCGATGCGCGACCAGCGAAGAAGGACGACGAAGGAGCGACGACGCGCCTCCAAAGGCGAAGATCGCAGGATTCCCTTTGTCAAGCGTCACTAAATAAAGGTTGTTCTAATCAGAAACTCTGTCTTCTCTTTGGTCAGGCCATCACACAAATCAAAAATTTGGTGGGACGAACAAACAAACTCTCTGAGCTAGCCGTTGCAATCCGTAGCGAGCAGAAACCAAGAATTCAGTTCTTAACAAACTTATAGCTATTACATGGTCTTTAGTCGATATTTGGTTAATTTTTTTTTTTTACAATTTCTAGCAACTCCTCCTGTACTATCAAAAATTTTTAACCATAATTTAATCTCCTACTTTGTACGGCGTGTTTGTTTCCTTCTTACTATTATATATTTTTTCATTATCACTCTGTGCTTTTAATTACGATTCCGCTCTTTTCTTTCCAATTTCTTTCAAGTCTCTAATTTCACAAAAGTTGTCTAACTCTTATAATTCTTGTCTTAGCTCATCAATTCCCCTTTTGCTCAATTCCAAACAACATCTTGCTCGGAGATTGCGCTATACTTCTTTTTTTGGTATAATTCAAAGAAAATTCTACATCATCAATAACTGCATCCCAATGAAATCCATTTTCAATGTCTGTCAATTTAGCGATCATAGGCCCTACTATTCTATTGACTCTTTTTACTTGTCCATTGGCCTGGGGTGAGCCTGTCGCTATCTTTATGTGCTTAATATTATATTCTTCCATAAACTTTGCAAAATCTTCGGATGTAAAACAGCTGCCCCTATCTGATAATATAAATTTCGGCCTGCCATATGATCTAAAATAATCCTTTAATGCTAGAATTACTTCTTTTGTGTTCGTTGTCTTGTTGCATATAACCTAACATATTATATTTAGTGAATCCGTCTATTATTACAAACATATGTTTCTTTACCCTACCGTTATCTACCGGTCCATAACGATCGATGTGTATTATCTCAAACGGCACGTACCCATTTGGAATGCTATGCATCATTCCTTCTTCTTTTCCAGACTTTAGAGAAAATGCAACACATCTCAAACAATTTTATATATGCCTAACAACTTTTTCTTTCATAAGTCTTTACAATAGCATCAATAACCTTATTTCTCCCTAAGTGCCCTAATTCATTGTGATATTTGTATAAAATCTTTTTTTTCATTTCTTCTGGCACACAAAACAACAATTTTCCATCATTTGCCTTTCTATAAAGTACACCATTTCTCATTTCAAAAAATTTATCTTTTGTTTTCTATAACTTTTTCCAAATATCTTCCAACTTATCATCTTTTACTTGACAAATAACTAAAGTATCTTCAAAACTATTAGTTTCAGCTTAATGCATCTACATGCTGCATATGCTTCCCTGCTTTATGAACTCGTACTCTAATAGTTCTAATGCCCATCTCGAAATCCGAGGGTTCATAAATTCGAAATTTTCTTAATGCATCAGGATGGCTAATGTTTCCACTTCGAATCTATGATATTTGGCTTCATCTTTCTTCGTGGCTTTCGAGTAATAAAATATAGGGTCTCATTTCTTATCCTCTTTCCTTTGCAAAAACGCTGCACCAAAACCTTGTGAGAAAAAAAAAACTTCTCTAAGTACTTGCATATGTTCCTTAATTCCTTTGCTACCTATCATTATATCATCCATATATATAACTTTATATATATGTGCTGCATTTTTCAACACCATCGGCATCCTTAAAAATTCGAACTGTCCTAAAGGTATCATAAACGAAGTCTTCCTCTTCAACAAAAACATGAAAGTAGCCATGTTTAACATCTAACTTCGAAAATATCGTTTTATTTACTAACTTATCCAAGAAATTATCAATCAACGGCAGACCATCTTTAACCATCGTTTTATTAGGTTTTCTGTAATCAACACATAACCTTAGATCTCCTGGTTTTTTCTTACTAACACTATTGGAGATGCATACTCTGGTTCACTCGGTACAATGATAGCGTTTTCTAAATACTCATCTAAAATAATCAGCAACTTTTCTTTTTCGGTATATGCTAATATTCTCGGCGAACAACTATACGGCTTGGAGTCCTCTAATCTTAGTTGTATCTCACACCGAATTTCCGGTTCTTTCGGTCTTACTTTATTAACATAACAATTATCTTACCAACTGAGTAAATTGACATCTCACATTATGATCTATCTGGTCACCTATTTTGTAATTAATTGAGTCATCTATTACATTCATTTCAAACAATTCCCTTTCCACTGTGCTTATTTTAGAATTTGCAATTTTCCTAATCCTTTTCTAATCTTGTCATATGATTTTCACTTCTACCCTGACTAACAGTATCGCTAACTGTTATATTATTATAGTACATATTTGCTTCTTCGACATTTAATTTTATCCACTGTAAACATTTTCAAGGTGTCAAAATTTAAATTTAAATTGAATGCCTTCATAAAATCTTTTCCAAAAACCACATCATAATTCATAAGCTCGTTTGCCACAATTATTAAATTGAAGTGTATTTTATCAAAATTTTTCATAACGTAACAAAATATTTTTCCATATGTTTTTCAGGAACTATTATTTAATCCAAAAAATGAATTTAAAATTGGTAATTCAATAATATCTTTTGGTACTTTACTAAGTTTAATGAACGAAATGGGCCTTTCCGTGACATAGTCACGGCATGCTGTAATAAATTTTTTCTTAGAATAGTTCATAAAATTAATTTCAAAATATCTTTCGTAATTGCTGCCTCTCTGAGTGCCTCATCTCACCACAGGCATAACACGATTCCTTTTGGCACTTTGGCTTCTTGCACTTCTTGGCCCAGTGTCCCTTCGAGTTGCAATTGAAACAGCGCGAGAGTGTGCTGCTATTTTTTCCACCGACGCCGCCTTCTTATCTGCTTAATATACTTTGACTGCCTACTTTCATAGCCTTTGACTGACTCTCTCTCCGTTTGCGATTTGCTCTTCGCATGTTGCGAAACAAGCTTATATACAATGTTGATATAGCAAACTTATTTACAATGTGTATGCATATTGTAACGAACTGTTTTTTTAGTTTCTACTCGCTACGAATTGCAACAGCTAGCACAGAGAGTTTGTTTGTTCGTCCCACCAAATTTATGATTTGCCCGACCAAGAAGAAGACAGAGTTTCAGATTTAAACCACCTTTATTCAGTGACGCTTGATAAAGAGAATCCTGTGATCCTCGCCTTCGGATGCGCGTAGTCGCTCCTTCGTCGTGCTTCTTTGCTGGTCCCGCGTCGCTCTTGACGGCGTATCAGTGCCGGCTCGACTGGGGCTTAGGATGTTATGGGGACAGGGTGTATCGTCCGTGAGATAAGCTATCGCTCCTTCCCGAACCACCTTTGCCGACCAAAGACTCCAACGTCCCTTCTTGCGTATGCCAGGCACTCGTCGCCTTTGCCAAAGGACCACATGCGGGCTTGTACGGGGCTTAGGATATTATGGGGCAGGGTGTATCGTCCGACAGATAAGCTAGCGCTCCTCCCCGAACCACCTTTGCCGACCACTGACTCCACCGTCCCTTCTTGCGTATGCCAGGCACTCGTCACCTTCGCCAAAGGACCACCTGCGGGCTTGTACGGGGCTTAGGATGTTATGGGGCAGGGTGTATCGTTCGTGAGATAAGCTAGCGTTCCTTCCCGAACCACCTTTGCAACCAAAGACTCCACCGTCCCTTTCTGACTCCGCTAGGTCCTGTGGTTTGCTTGTCCATCACTTGCGGAGATCCTCTTCGGATGCCCGTTTCGACGCTCACTTGCCGTTCACTCGTTCCGGGTCTCGTTCCGCTTACTTTAACTGATTCACTATTCCGCTGTCGACCTCGGCGTACTTTCACCGACTGACCGATTGACTGTATTGTTCTCCCACTGCTCGTTCGGGTACAAGGTCCAACTCATGTCCCGTTAGTTCACGGTGCGTCCTCTTTGTCCAAAGTACACACCGTTACCGTTCGACCTTTGTGCCCATGGCCGATTAGAATCCAAGGTCGAGCACGGTATCATTATTTCACGGTCTCTCCGCTTTGTCGGGGTCCAAGGTCCATTATTTACAGTTTGACCTGACTCCTCACAAGTTGAAAATTTCGACAAGATTATGCGATCTTAAGTGTCAGGATCGCCGTATCGTAGTAGACAAGGGTATGTAGAAAGTATGCATACACAATGTATATGCTATGCTAATATTTTCTATATTAACATTGTATATAAGTTTGTTTCGCAACATCGGCTCTCTAACAGCATGCGAAGAGGCATATCGCAAGGGGAAAGAGTCAGTCAAAGGCTTACGCTACTAAAGTCAAACGTGAATAAATCAAAGCAAGAAACTGAGTTTACTCAAGGGGGGATATATATTATACCCCTACACTATGCTGATGGAATTATGACGCATTATGCGTGGATGCGTGTAGATGACTGTCGTTGCGTTGTCGTATATTGCTGCGATGTCTTCTTCGGTTTTCAGTGTATTTATTTGTAGTTTCCGCAGGCTGAGCGGTTCTCCTGCGGGTATGGTTTTTACCTCCTCGGCTTTGATCAAGTTAATCTGTAGTTTTTCTGTGATTGTGGTGATGGTGTCGGCATATCTCGTTCCATTTGCCAGGATAGAGCAGTTGTCGTATCTTACGATAAACGAGCCGTTTACTATTCTTTTCGGTGCGCAGTTTGTTGTTATGTTGAGGCTTACTGCGTTGGTGATGATGAGTATTCCTTCTATTGGGCTGTAGATTTGCTGGTTCCTTGCGGTTTCCACCGTGTCTCATGTCGCTGGTTTGTTGTTGAGTAGGTTGTGGAGGCAGGGCTGGTTACCGGGGGTGGTGGTGGTTTCGCATACAAATTCGGAGTTTACTTTGATGCATGGGTCTTGTACAATATTTAATTCTTCGTTATTTCTTAGTATTTAGTTGGGTAGGTTTACTATCTGCGTACCGTTGAACGGTATTGCTATAATTCGGTACAATTTATAATTTTTAATAGACAAAATTGGGATCTTGATTTCGAATGTTAGGGTTAATAAAACTGGTGCTAGTATGAAGTGATAATAATTCATAGACCTCGTGGTCTGCGTTGATTTGTATTCCCTGTTTTGTTAGAGAGTTCCTGATTTTAACTATTTCGGGATTGGTTAGGATGTATTTGGGGATTATTTTTAATTTTGCGAATAAAAGACTTTCCGCTACGCTAGTCAAATGAGCGTAGAGAAGGTCAAAGTTGATATTTAACCTGTGGATAAGACGGTCTAGCTCTAGGTCCCTTTGTCCTGTGTTTAGTTCTTTAAAAATTTTATTTTGATTTGAGTTAATGATTTCAGTCATTACCTCCTGTTCTCTATTAATGTGTGTTGCTATTTCCCTGAATCTAATTATTGTTTCGTTTTTGAATCTATTCGTTCTCTCCTCGTTGTTATTTAGGTTTGTTAGTTGTTTGTTTATTCTGTCTTCGTCGTTGGCGTCCATGTTACCGCTTACTATTTTTACTATTGTCCCTAGCCTCTTCTAGTTCTACCGCTATTGGTGTTGGGTAGCAAAGAGGCTAGCCTATGGTTGATGAGGTCACGTTTCGCGAGTAGTAGGGATTTAAGGCTAGTGGCCTCCGATTTGTTCGGAGCTTGTGCAACCCTTTGGCTGCGCTCTCGTACTCGTTCAGGTGTATTATATGTTGTATCGTTGTGAATTCTGGCCTTTCCTAGTTGGACTTTTATCATTGCTTGGTCGTTGGTCAATGGTTCGAATGTCAGTTCCTTGGCGTTGGTCATCGTCAATAGACGTCAGTTAAGTGTTTCTAGTTAGTCATCGGTGGTGTAGTATGCGCCGCCAATAAGCTTAGGCTATTAACTCTTAATGTAAGATTCTGATAAAGGTATCAGCGCAACGAAATCCCAGGTCAAAAGGTTGGTAATAGAAGTTAACAAAAACCCATGACCTAGTGCACAAAAATTTTTTAGTGGAAGAATATAAAACCCATTGGTGGTAAGAAAATAACACGGAGCCCCAAAAATCCAAATCCAACTAAAGGGAAGGAAGGGGAAAAATGTAATTTAAGCCGCAGAAATAACTTAATCGGAACTCAAAATTGAAATCCTCAATACAGGAAAAAACAAGAGAGAACGCTATAGTCGAGTTCCCCGACTATCTGATACCCGTTACTCAGCTAGTGGAAGTGCGAAGGAGAAATTTCAGCACTGACAGTTGTTGGCGGTTTGTGGGCGTTAGAGTGGGCGTGGCAAACAGTTTTTTGGCAAATCAATAGAAATTTTCAAGACTAATTAATAAATAAAAAAAATATCAAAACATTTTTTAAAAATGTGGGCGTGGCAGCTTTGTGCGGTTTGTGGGCGTTAAAGTGGGTGTTGCAAATCGATAGAAATTTACAAGACTAGTACAAAAATGAAAAAATATCAACACATTTTTAAAAAATGTGGGCGTGACAGTTTTGGGCGGTTTGTGGGCGTTAGAGTGGGCGTGGCAACATGAATCGACAAACTTGCGCTGCTTCTATGTCTTTGGAGTCTGTATGCTTAGTCTGAACTTTCTAGCTTTTGTAGTTCCTGAGATCTCGACGTTCATACGGACGGACAGACGGACGGACAGACGGACATGGCCAAATCGAATCGGCTATTGATCCTGATCAAAAATATATATACTTTTATGGTCGGAAACGCTTCCTTCTGCCTGTTACATACTTTTCAACGAATCTAGTATACCCTTTTACTTTACAAGTAACGGGTATAAGAAGCAAAAAAAAGGAGAACCCATGTGTAACGGTCCATTTCGGTGGTCATTTTGGTAAGGAAATCTTCCTAAACTTTTGTTTGTGTATTTTTTGGTTCCGTGTCGTGTGGAGTGTATGTCCGCTGTCCCGTAGTACTGTTTGTCTCGTGAAACGGGGTGTTATTTTATTCCTCCTGTTCTCCTTCCGGAAGACTGTGTTTTCGGTAGGTAAGGCGGGGGGGTCCTCCTCCGTTTCGTTGAGTTTAGACGTGCGCTTTAAAGCGATGTCTTCCAAGTGTTTTTTGACCTCTAGGTAGATTTTTGTTCGAAATTCATTGAGTTTATTTAGGAAGTCGTGTTCAGTGTTGAACTTGACTGTTTTTGTGAAAACGTGGGTACGGCCGCTGAAGAGTTCGAACGGTGTTAGGTTCGTGCTCGACTGGATCGCATTGTTGTATGTGACAACTGTCTCTGATAAGATTTTTTCATGGTCCAAGTCCACTTTCCCCTCCTTCCTTTTTGCGAGGATGATTCGGTATATTTCCGTCAGTGTTGAGTGGAGCCTTTCGACTGTCGAGTTACTGCTTGACTGTTGAAAGGATGTCAAGTCCACCTCTACACCGAATTTTTTTTTTTTTTTGTTGTTTTTGCGCGCGAGTCCCACGGCCACACCTCCCGCCTAACCGACCGAGGGGCGCTGCCGTGTATCGGGACTACACCACGAAGTCCACTTCACCACGAATAAGGTTAAAAATAAAGACTGTTCCAAGCATCGTTCTACGGTTAGCTAAGGAGGGTAAGTTAATTAACATTAATCTACTCGAATAAGGAGGTAATCTACGGTTTGCATCCCAATTAAGGCGCCGTAAGGCAAAAAGTAAGAAATTCTTTTGAACCGATTCAATGCGGTCCGAGTAAACTTCATATTGTGGACTCCAAACAGGTGATCCACACCCGAGGATCGGACGGACTAGAGAAATAAATAAGGTTTTGGTCATGTAAGGATCATCAAATTCCTTTGACCACCGTTTTTAGAGGAGGATGGTGCAGTGATCTGGCCACTTGTGGGAAGTTTAATTCCCACGGGCCTTTTTTTTCATTTTTTATTCTTAGCTTCAAACTTTTTCACAATCATACTTTCCGGCCAAAAATCTCCAGAACATATGGTTGAGTAT
Source organism: Drosophila teissieri (assembly GCF_016746235.2). NCBI lineage: Eukaryota > Metazoa > Arthropoda > Insecta > Diptera > Drosophilidae > Drosophila > Drosophila teissieri. Next base: position 22,969,842 of record NC_053029.1, on the reverse strand, counting down.
AGCTCATTTGGGACAGTTATCTTGAATGATGAGATGTCCCTAGCATAAGAAAAGTTAAATTTTTCCACTTTTATGTTGTCGGCTTTTGTTTTGTCTTGTATATAAGACAGTACATCAGATGATTTTTGATCAGTGGAAATCCCGGAAACGAAAATTTGTTTCTTTAGTGGAACCACCGAGAGGGGTTTTGACACTGCAGGTTGTATTTCTGAAGTGCCAAATTGTGCCGGTAGTCCGGACTCAATATTCTTTGTGGTAGTAAACATTCGGGACGGGTGGAATCACCGGTTGAGAAACCAGTGCGGACAAAAGGGAATCTGTAGCAATCCCAGGCTGGACTCCCTCCACAACCGATTGATAGGATTGCACCGAATCTTTTTTAGCTGCCGATCTAAGCACCATTTGAGGGTTTGCTGCGATCGTCAACTGATCAGCTGTGGAGTCCTGTTGATCACTTGCCGAAAGTTGCGGGGCATTCCCCTTAGGCAGCCTACCACCAGCGGCTTTCTTGCGCTTTGGAGATTCTTCTTATAGTTTAAGGCTATTAAATTGTGAATCAAGCGCAGAAAGAAGATCATCAGCTCGACGAAAACTATCTCTAGCCACGCCAAAACTGCTGATCAGTCCTTTCTAGCCACCTTTAGTTTGGCGCATAAAGAGTTGCATTTCATTCGCAACTCCTAGGCAAGTATCACAACAGTATTTTAGATTAGGGCCTTTAGCTAGGTCATCACTTGTTCGGCCGTTAAAACCAGCGCACTTAGTGTGCACCATTCTATCACATAGCCAACAGGTCATTTTTCACTGATCAGGCTTTATTACCTGACGGCATTTGTTATGGAAGCAGACAACATTGGTTTCCATGTTTAATTGGGTTTTGACCACTGTACCAAAAGACAAAATCAAAAAATGTACCGCAAGAGCGCAGTGTGCACTTTAAGATTTTGTGTGGGAGAGCGAGAGAGCGGGTGCACCGTGCAGTTAAGTACAAAAACAACATTGCTCTAGGAAATCCGTGAAAACGGTTCCCCCGAATTCGGCTGCTTGGTCGAATATGACCTTTTTGGGTATACCGAATTTTCAGAAGAATGTATTAAATGCTTTGGTTACACTGATGGAATTCCTATTGGGTAGGGGGAATGCTTGCGCGAATCTAGAGAATTTGTCTATGATTGTGAGGTTGAAGTTTTTATTGATTGTATAGATATCCGTATGCAGGATATCTAGTGGTTCGTTCGGGATTTCGGGCATTATGTAGGGTGGTCTCTGCGGGTGCCTGTCATACTTGAGTGTAAGGCAGGTCTCGCAATCCCGAATTGCCTGTGCGATGAGACTTTTTAAGTGGGGCACGCAGATTTCCCTTTTTAGGTGGGCGTACATCTTGTCTACCCCTCGGTGGTTTTTGTTTACGTAAGTTGTTTTAATAAGTGATACTAACTCTCCGATGCTTGAAGGTTCCTTAAGGAACGTTAAGCACCTGAGGATTTTATAGTTGTTAGTTCCTGTGAAATATTCGGAATAAGCTTTTTTAATTATTTCGAAAATTTCGTCGGTAGCGAACACGGCTAAGGTTTTGTTCGGTTCTAACGTTTCCTTTTATAGTTGTTAGTTCCTGTGAAATATTCGGAATAAGCTTTTTTAATTATTTCGAAAATTTCGTCGGTAGCGAACACGGCTAAGGTTTTGTTCGGTTCTAACGTTTCCTTTAAGATATCCGTAACTATCTCTAAGGTAAAGAGAGGTTCAGAAATCTGTCTTCTGATTTTATTTTTGGATGGGACGCAGACCGTACATGACGAGTCTGGTGAAACCGTAAGGGTGGCTTGCAAATTAAAAGCGTTGAGTGGGCTCTGGGATACCGGAATGTCTCCTGGTTCGCTCGGCATAGATATGTTTATGTGGGTGTTTGGTTCCACCCTGCTCAGTGCGTCTGCGACGACGTTTTGGGAACCCTTTTCGTGTTCCAATTCGTACATGTATTCGCTCAAGGCATCCCGCCAGCGAATAAGTTTAGCGTTCTGGCCATTGAAATTCTTGAGTCCTAATAGGGGTTTGTGGTCGGTAACTAGTTTGAATTTCCGACCGTAGAGGTAATATTTTAATATTTTACTGCCCACACAATTCCTAACATTTCCTTCTCTATCGTCGAGTAGCGAGTTTCAACCTCGTTGAGGGTTCTGCTTGCGAGGCATATTGGTCTGTCACAGGTTTTTGGTCCTTGCGACAGCACCGCTCCCAACGCGACGTTACTCGCGTCTGTAGTTAAGGTGAAGGGTAAGGTGAAATCAGGGTGTCTCAAAATTGGGTCGTTGACAAGTAGTGTCTTGCAGATTTCGAAGGCTTCGCTGAATTCGTTGTTGATTATTACCGACTTGCCACCTTTTAATTGGTTGGTGAGCGGTTTAGTAATTCGCGAGAAATCTTATATAAATTTCCTGTAATAGCCTATAAGTCCCAGGAAAGACTTAATTTGTCGATTGGTCATGGGGCATGGAAATTCTTTTATGACCGCTATTTTATTAGGGTTCGGTTTGATTCCTTCTTGAGTGACTACGTGGCCCAAGAAGTCTATTTCCTTACGTAGGAAGTTCGACTTGGTGAGTTGGATTTTCAAATTTGCCGGCGCATATCTTCCGGGTTCATCTGAATTTGATGGAACCCACTTGCCAGGTCCAGGGTGGTGAAGTACTTGGCCCGGCCTAGGCTGTCGAGGATTTCATTTATGTTGGGGATAGGGTATCGGTCGGCGATGGTTTTTTCGTTCAGTTTCCTGAAATCTATAACCAGTCGCCATTTCTTGTTGCCGTCCGAGTCGGTTTTCTTGGGTACTACCCAGACGGGTGCGCCCCAAGGTGAGTGGCTATTTCGGATTATGTCTTGTTCTAGCATCTTTTTTATTTGGTTCCGTACTTCCTCCTTATGGATGTACGGGTACCTGTAAGTCTTTACGTGTACCGGTGTATCGTCTGTCGTCGGGATAGAATGTTTAACTGTATTCGAAAAGGTGAGGGTCTCCCTCTCGTCGTAGAATAGCTCCCGGAACTGGTTGCAGACCGCGAACAGTCCTTGTCGCTCTTCTGGGTTTTGGTGCTCAGTTCGGATTTGGTCGATAGGCCGTTTGAATTGTTCGGTGGGGTCCGGCCCCAATGTCATGCTGTAAATTTGGTCGTATTCGTCCTCGTCATAGAGTGCAACTTCTATTGGTTGGTCTAAGCAAAGTGTTTGTTCGTCATGGGAGTTGTTTGTTACCTCGAGGTAGCTATGTCCGTCGATAGCAGTGTAAAGTCCGCCCGTGATAGTGAGGTCTTTATTGATGCCTACTGAATTGCAGGAAAAGTCTCCCTCGTCTATGTCTACTGGTAATTTAATTCGAGACTTGCTGTGGGGTGCGATGTGGAGTTCCTGCGTACTCCTGTTAATTTGTGTTATTATATCGATTGAGGCGGATGGTGTCTCAAGTTTTAGGTTCTTGATATCAATCTTTGCCTTGAGTTTTGTGAGGACGTCTATGCCCAGGAGCCCGTTGAAGTATGGGTGGAATTTGAAGAGTAGAAGGTTTATCTCGCCCTGCTCTCCAAATTCCTTTGGCATGGGCAAGGTTTTTGCCATTTTCAGTGTATAACTGTCCATGACAGTGGTTATTTTGATTTCCCGGTCGAGTGTGCGGGTTGATTCTTGCGGACTGATGGCCGGGTCGATGAAGGAGTATGAGGAACCGGTGTCGATAAGGAATTTTAGGGCCTGAGGGGGGTCAAATAGGTTCAGCGTTATGTAGGGTAGAGTCGAGCCATGCGTCATGTTACTTAGGTAGCCGACTTGTCGGTCGAGGCTCCTGGTTGAAAATTTACATTGTCGTCGACATTGTTAAAATTGGTTGGAGCCCTTGGAGGGGGTCCGTTGCGTCGGTCTGGGTTGTCTTGTCTCGGGGCCGATGGTCCTGCCCTGAAATTGTTATTCCAGCCCCTATTGTCGTTGTTTTTTTTTTTTTTTTTTTTTCTGCGGTAATGACGTCTGAGCTCGGATTACTAGGCATTTGCATGCGTCGTAAAGCTCTCCGATCTGCCAGTTTCGAATCGGCATCCGCTCGTTCTCAATCTGGTAATTTCATGGAACAATTTCCCGAACGGAAGACCGTCCGGCTGATTCTGTATTTCGGAGATTAAAATAGGCTCCGATTTCTTGCATGCGTACATGCGTTTTAGGTTATCCCTGATGCTGTCCCATTCCAATTTTTTGTCCAGCATATTCAGGGCCTCGTCCGCCTTGTCTATCACCTTGTTCCTTAGTGTGCGTAGCAGTAGTTGCCCGTACGGAGTCTGATCAGTGCCCCTAATGAGCGTGATCACTTCCTCCACGCTCACTGAATTTTTGTAGGGTCCCCGGTGCACCCTCGAAGGTCGGCAGTTGTTTTACAAAGGCTAGTATGTCTTGGGGATTCAGTGTCATGTTAATTGATGTATTTATTGAGGTGTTTAGAAGTGTGCTAGCGTTGGGGTGCCGGACTAGTCGTCCTCGATCCCCCTGACCCGTTTCCGGAATCCATAACTATGATTTCTTCCTCCCTTATCTCCGGTAAACTGCTGCTACTTCTAAGGCCTAGCCTAGATTTTAACTTATGCACGATTGTTTTTCTGGACATTTGCAAGAGTACTAAGAAGTTTGAGATGTATAGGTGTGGACTGTCTGAGAGAATTATGTATATATGTATTGGTATAGGGGTTGTTGTACTCTGGTAAAATGTATATAGGAATATTGGGGTAATAAGGGTATAATAAAAATTTTTTTGAATTAGCAAAAAAAATATATAAGGTATAGAAATTTGTAAAAATGTGTGTATAATGAATGTATGAATATGTTAAAAAATAATACGGATAATATATAGTTTAGGGATGTAGCGTATTCTTTTCTCTTTCCCT